>NC_062527.1:1007500-1035000 GCF_022655615.1 Tachysurus fulvidraco
ATCATGTGAAACCTCCACCACATGAATTCTAAAGTGCGATAATAATAATAAAAAAAATCGGCAATTTTATCGACAAGCGATCCGAAATTCCTGAAAAGATCCGAATGAGGAATTTAACAGCACTGTGATCGTGACCGCTCGAATTAGCGACATCTATGTAAGGGCTGGTTTGATTAAAATGAGAGAAGATCGAGACTTTTTCCGTGTGATGATTCTGTATCTGCGGCTTCTTGAGAGACAAAGTCTGATTCAAGGCGCGTAGCGTGCGAGCTTTACATGAAGTGTGAATAAGGACGAGATGGAAAGCTGGCTCAGATGATGATGATGATGATAACAGAACAGGACAGTTCTTTCATACTGTCTTAAATACCGACCGTATTTGGCTCTAAGATGAAGTTCTTCCTTGATGTTTAATTCCGGGACTTATTTACAAGAGCACTTTATATTCTCATATCTCCTTTATCTATATAGTGCTTGGGGCCATGAGTAAATGTGAGTATATTCTAAATCCTATAGGCTAAATCCTTCCTTGCTTCGGCTGGATGCGGGATAGCATGAAGACATATATATATATTTGAGCATATATGTAAGTACCAAGTTCCAGCTCCGATCGTCTTCTGTGCGATGAAGATTTCGGACCTCCGCTGAGACGAGGCCGACTCTGAGGATCCTGAGAGATCTAGAGATCTACCAGCTCCGGTCAGACTCTGTGATACTAAAGAGGAGATGTGAACTCCATGTGATCTTTTACATCACTACAACATTTATCAGACTGTATATATATAAATCACACCCCCAGTGTCACCCAGATGAGGATGAGGTTCCCCTTTGAGTCTGGTTCCTCTCAAGGTTCCTTCCTTTACCATCTAAGGGAGTTTTTCTTCCCCACAGTCACCTGAGTCACCTCAGACTTGCTCATTGGGGATAAATACATACACATTGTGAACTAAATATATCTAAATATTAATCTTGAACTTTTGTATTCTATTAATATTTATATTAATATGTATATTAACCTTTTGTTCTATGTTAA
This sequence comes from Tachysurus fulvidraco, assembly GCF_022655615.1. Taxonomy (NCBI): domain Eukaryota; kingdom Metazoa; phylum Chordata; class Actinopteri; order Siluriformes; family Bagridae; genus Tachysurus; species Tachysurus fulvidraco. The sequence continues at coordinate 1,008,534 of NC_062527.1, forward strand.
TGTTCTGTAAAGCTGCTGATGTCGATTGTAAAAAAAAAATAAAAAAAAAACGCTATACAAATAAACTTGAATTGAATTGAATTAAGCCGTGTGAGATGAAAGGCAGGAATAATGAAAATACTTTCTTTTGTCAGCATCGGTGCTGGTATGGGTGCAAATCCCACGAGCCTTTACGGCTGATAATGAGAGGTGCCTGAGGGGATGGTGGTGAAAATAAGATGCAGAGAAAAAAAGAGGGGGATGAGGATTTTTTATGAACAGTAGAAGAGGCGATGATGTGGTCCGTGTGAACGGTGAGATTTTATTTTTTTTGTTGAGCGCTGTGCTGTTGTTCATCCTTTTCTTATTCTCCCTCATTCTTCATCGCTGTCGGTCTCGGCTGTCAGCGGTACCATTGGGTTTGATGGTGAGAATGTGTGAAGATGTACACGGTCTGAGACGTGACCAGTAGCTGTACCGTTTTTAACAGTACAATTAACAATTAAATAATTTTTTTTACTGCCACAAATCTGATATAATATTAGCAGCATAAATGGCTGTCCACTGCTCGTGTGTGTGTGTGCGTGTGTGTGTGTGTGTGTGTGTGTGTGTGTGTGTGTGTGTTTTCACTGCTGTGTGTGTGCACTTTGGATGTTTTAAATGCAGAGAATGAATTCTGAGTATGGGTCACCGTACTTAGCTGTACTGTCACGTCATGTCACGTCATGTCAGGACGTCGTTGGCTTTCAGGGTGAAATGTTTATACTTCTATTTGGGAAACCTTACACAAAATGTTAAGAGTTTGAAGATAACATGTTTGTAATGTTTTTTTTTAGACGCTTATGAGCAATCACACTTGGAACACCTGAGAAAGCAGTAAAAGATGAGATGTCAGTCCATCGTAGAGCGTCACACACATACGGTATATAAGTGACGTGACATACGGCTAAGTACGGTGACCCATACTCAGAATTTGTTCTCTGCATTTAACCCATCCAAAGTGCACACACACACAGCAGTGAACACACACACACACACACACACACACACACACACACACCGTGAACACACACCCGGAGCAGTGGGCAGCCATTTATAACACAATTCACACACTCGTTTACACAGAAAGGTAATTTAGTGTAGCTTGTTCACATCCTGGCATTTTTAGCAGGGAAGAGGGGGAAAAGAGAACCAGACAGGAACCCATGTAGGAACATGTGAAACTCCACACAAGCAGCATCCTCAGCTCCAGGTGCCTTGGAATAGTACAACATCATTGCTACCTGCTGATGTTATATACGGTTTGGCATGCAGACCAAATATTCCACCTCAGATACATACATTTATCTTCTGTCTATGTAGTTGCCATATCTGTCCTACAGAAGTACTGAGTTGGTCTGAAGTCCATCTGCCTCAAGGTTCAACGTGTTTGATGCTTTTCTGCTCACCACAATTGTACCACAAGAGTATTAATCAGAGTTACTGTAGGCTTTCTGCCAGTCTGTCCATTCTCGGTTGAACTTCTGCTCACTGGAGGTCTTTCTTTATCGTGTCGTTCTGACTAAACTCCGGAGTCTTGTGTGGGGAAAATCCCAGTATCCTCATGATTTGGTCTGAATATAGTCATCACTAGAAGGCAGAGACCAAATGACTCTTTCCTACACACCAAACTACAAGCCGATCATTGTTAGCTACAGTAGAGCTAAAAACTAATAAATGGGAAATGATACAACTTCGGTAACAGGGTAAGGATCGCTGACTATCTCGCCGACGTACACAAACCCGTCTGTCTCCATTTTGAATTTGAATATACTCGCTGTCACTGAGATGCTTAAAGTAGATGTGACTGGGAATGTTTTTTTTGATGATGTTTTTTTCCCCTTTCTTTGTGGTATAGTGGTGCAGCAGGTAGCTTTACCTCATTCCAGCTTCAGGCTCTGTTCGATCCTGATCTCGGTTTACTGTCTCTGTGGAGTTTCTCTGAGCTCTTTTTCTCGGGTCCATGTGGGATTATTCTGGTTTCTCTCACAATCCAAAAACATTCCATAGGTGGATTGGCTAGCACGAATAAATTACCCAAGGTATGAGCGAGCGTGTGAATATCTTAGACAGCCTTCTATCCAGGATGTGCCTTTGGGAAGATTTGTCCTGAAATCAGCTGCAATTGAATAAAATGTATGAATATATACATCACTAGAGAACAGAGGACCTACAGCACCTAGGGCAGGTGTGTGTGTGTGTGTGTGTGTGTGTGTGTGTGTGTGTGTGTGTGTGTGTGTGTGTGTGTGTGTGTGTGAGAGAGAGAGAGAGAGAGAGAGAGAGAGAGCGAGAGAGAGAAAGAAAGAAAGAAAGTGAGAGAGAGAGCGAGACAGAGAAAGACAGATAGAAAGAGAAAGAGAGATAGAAAGAGAGATAAAGAGAGAGAGAGACAGACAGACAGACAGACAGAGAAAGAATTAAGAAAGACAGACAGACAGACAGACAGACAGACAGACAGACAGACAGACAGACAGACAGAGAAAGAAAGAAAGAAAGAAAGAAAGAAAGAAAAAAGAAAGAAAGAAAGACAGACGACAGACAGAGAAAGAAAGAAAGAAAGACAGACAGACAGACAGACAAAGAAAGAAAGACAGACGACAGACAGACAGAGAAAGAAAGAAAGAAAGAAAGACAGACAGACAGAGAAACAAAGAAAGAAAGAAAGAAAGAAAGAAAGAAAGACAGACAGACAGACAGACAGACAGAGATTGACAGACAGACAGAGAAAGAAAGAAAGAAAGAAAGAAAGACAGACAGACAGAGAAAGAAAGAAAGAAAGAAAGAAAGAAAGAAAGAAAGAAAGAAAGAAAGAAGAAAGACAGACAGAGAAAGAGAAAGAAAGAAAGAAAGAAAGAAAGAAAGAAAGAAAGAAAGAAAGAAAGAAAGAAAGAAAGAAAGAAAGAAAGAATGACAGACAGACAGACAGACAGACAGACCATTTCTGGTCAGCGTGTGGAATCCTTTTAATATACAGAACCCTGTTGGTAAGACAGTTGACTCCCATCTGAGTCTGTGGTCTGAGATACATCTCATCATCATCATCATCATCATCATCCTCATCATCATCGCTGCAGTCGCGCGGTAAAGTGCGCATGCGCGTATAAACGCCGCTCGGTGTTAGACTCGTTAACGGTGAAGCAGAAGCAGCAGGACCGGAGATCCAAAGCTACAGCGGGCACAAATAAGAGCAGGACCGAAGGACGACCGACCTGTTTGCGGTAGGCAGCGTGTGTTTGCTCATATTAGTGATATCTGTATTGTGCGCATATATTTCCGTTATGTTGTTATTATAGAGCAGGTGGCAACACAAATGCGCAGCGTTAAAGGCCAGTAGGAGCCTGGGCTTGTTTGTGTTTCTCTCTCATATCTTATCTTATCTTATATTATATTATATTATATTATATTATATTATATTATATTATATTATATTATATTATATACACATCTTATCATATATTATATTATATATTTTATATTATATATATATTATTATATATATATTATATATAACATACACATCTTATCTATATACATTACATTATATACGTTATATACAAATCTTTTATATGTATATCGGTCATTATCGTATCATATGTGTTTATTCCATACCATGTTTTATTCTTTTAAAGCCGTGTGTCAAGATTGTAGTCAATTTGAGCAACAATAGGACAACTGATATAACGGGAGACCGGTTATATGGCACAAATACTGATATAACGGGAGACCGGTTATATGGCACAAATACTGATATAACGGGAGACCGGTTATATGGCACAAATACTGATATAACGGGAGACCGGTTATATGGCACAAATACTGATATAACGGGAGACCGGTTATATGGCACAAATACTGATATAACGGGAGACCGGTTATATGGCACAAATACTGATATAACGGGAGACCGGTTATATGGCACAAATACTGATATAACGGGAGACCGGTTATATGGCACAAATACTGATATAACGGGAGACCGGTTATATGGCACAAATACTGAATACTGAACACGCGGATATGTAGCGCGCGCGCCACCGTTCTTTATTATCATGTCCATTATTAACCTGCATTACTGTTTACATCAGTTTATGTGTTCCCTTCTCCCTGCCCCCCTTCTTCCTCCTCCTCTCTTCTCCTCTCTCCCCTCCTCTCCTCTCCCCCCCTTTTCCTCTCCCCAAAAGGGTCCCTCCGTCTGTCCCCCTTTTTTTCTCCCCCCTTCTCGTCCGCCCCCCCCTCCCCTCCTCCTTTTTTCCCCTCCCTCTCTTTCCCCTCCCTCTCTCTCTCTGTTTTTAATGGCATACATTCTACAAATATCATAGAGGATTAAAATAAACCAATGGCTTAAGCTCTCAGAGTTCTCAGTAAAAGTGAATGAAGTCATTGGATGTGTCTCCTGTCAGTCTGTTATAGGGTCACTAGGATTCACAGCTCGTCTGGTTGAAACAGCATAAGCTATAGATAATACACAGGGTTTCTCACATTCTATTCAAGTGTTGATTTCTATACTATTCTATTCAGCTCAGCTCAGCTCAATTTAGTGCATACTTTTACCCTTCTGTACCCTGTTTAATTCAGGAATCCTGTTGGTCAGACTGGTATCGACGGTATGTTTCTATAACAGCAGATCTGACAATAATGTGTGATCTTCTACTTGCTTCCACTGTTTCTATAGACGCGCCTCATTCACAAGTGAACGGTCCACGTAATCTAAGCCTAATAATAAACAGAATAAAATCCAAAGTTGCTGTTTAATTAAGAAAAAGCACCATTGTGTAAATGATGAAGAGAGAGAGAGAGAGATCAAGAGAAAGAGATACAGAGAAAGAGAGAGAGAGATAAAGAGATACAGTACATTGATATGCACTTCAAAAAAGAGGAAAAAATAGTCCTAAATAGAAAAAATAAAGTCTGGTGAGCGTACTAGTGTTCTTATCTGCTATCAGGAGCTAGACGATCCACAGCATTGAGTGGAACTGCAAGGTATGACATGTCATTTATTAATACCTTTAAAAAAATGATGGTGCAAGAGGAATAAACACTTTTGGGGGCACTATTATAGGAAAATAATCCATTCAGTCAGTTGTGCAGTAGGACACCATGTCCTGTCGTGTTCGACGCAATTATTTATAATCTAGTTAGGATTATGTAGCATAGAGATGCACTGATAAAGTACCTGAAGTCTGTGTATCAGTCGGTACTCTGTATTTATCTGACTCGGCACGTAACTGACTCGGCACGTAACTGACTCGGTAACACAACCGTCTCTGAGCACAGTTATGCAACACATCAAATTGGTGACTATTAACTTTAACCTTCTTCTATTCAATAATACCTTATACATGTTTATATCATAACCGTGCTTTATTATTATTATGAAGTTAGTTTAAACAGAATGATGTGAAAATCTTCTGAAAAACAATAACCACAGGTGTCATAAATATTGTGTGTTTCGTCGGCTTCTTTACGCACAGAGATTCACGTCAAAGCCTTGGTGTTTTTCTCAGACGATAATTCTTCAGCCGAACAATCACCGCTCTGAAGAAAAAACCTCCCCCCCGTCCTCCTATTTGTCTTCTTGAGTCAGAATTTCATTCACACGGGGACCCCTGAGACACACTCTGCCCACCCAAACACACTCCACACACACACACACACACACACACACACACACACACACACACACACACACACACACACACACACACACACACACACACACACCACTCTGCATTCCATGACTGGGTCAAATCACCCAATTAATACAGTGTAAATAACGAGCGACATGCTTTTGTCTCCTGGCTTTCAGCAGAGACACTGGGCTTCTTCATCAGCTGCTTTTTAAATGTTTTAGACTTGTGCGACTTCTGTTAACTTCAGCTGTTACAAAATGAAGGAAGACATCAGACTTTCTTAGAGGTTTATGACTGAATGTTCGGCACTCGTATCTTGTTTATATCTTTAAAGATCTTCATTAGCCTGGAAGATGGACAAAATGGGGAGAGAGAGAGAGATACAGATACAGAGAGAGAGAGAAAGAGATACAGATACAGAGAGAGAGACAGAGAGAGATACAGAGACTGAGAGGGGGGGAGAGAGAGAGAGAGAGTGAGAGTGAGTGAGAGAGAGAGAGAGAGAGAGAGAGAGAGAGATACAGATACAGAGAGAGAAAAACAGAGAGAGGGGGGGAGAGAGAGAGATACAGATACAGAGAGAGAGAAACAGAGAGAGAGGGGGAGAGAGAGAGAGATACAGATACAGAGAGAGAGAGAAACAGAGAGAGAGAGACAAAGAGAGAGAGACAGAGAGAGAGAGACACAGAGAGAGAGAGAGAGAGAGAGAGATACAGAGAGAGAAAGAGATACAGAGAGTGAGAAAAGAGAAGAGAGATAAAAAGAGATACAGAGAGAGACAGAGAGAGACAGAGATAGAGAGGGATAAAGTGAGAAAGAGAGAGAGATAAGAGTGAGATACAGAGAGTGAGAGTGAGAGAGACAGAGAGAGAGAGAGACAGAGATAGAGAGGGATAAAGTGAGAAAGAGAGAGAGATAAGAGTGAGATACAGAGAGTGAGAGTGAGAGAGACAGAGAGAGAGAGAGAGAGAGAGAGAGAGAGAGAGAGAGAGAGAGAGAGACATTGAAAAGAAATCAACCTAAATTTCTTGGATTGTGTGTGTGTGTGTGTGTGTGTGTGTGTGTGTGTGTGTGTGTGTGTGTGTGTGTATAAGGATGTGTAAGTTTAGAAAGGAATGCACTAATCATGTGTAGTTTATCAGTCAGAGATGCGGATGGCAAAGGCAGCACTGTCTGTAGGGTGAGAGATCTCCCAGATCCACCCTGAACATGGCTCAGAGCCCATGGGAAAGAACCACGGCGTAGGAGGAAGAGCCACTGCGTTAGCTGGATCTGAATGTCACTTATTCCACCCTGTGGGTTGGCGAGGCATGCTGGTTATTCTGCCGCCAAGCAGAGCGAATCATCAGCGCCTTGTGCCGTCTGCCAGTCACCGGCTGTAGAGTGTCTGCTCTGCGAGAGAGAACAATGCGCCTCATACAAAGCGCACATCATAAAGCACAGACTGTTGGCTGGAGTGATATCATAATGAAGTCCTCCGAGGAATCAAACATATTGCGTCATATTACTTCTTAACAGCTTTTCTCGCTTTGACTCTCTGAAGCAGAATCTGTTATAACGCTGTGGTGAGACTTCACGTGGCCTCGAATCACAGAAAGATGGTTTCTGTCTTCTGTCTTTTGAGGACGTGAATCGTGTCTAACGAATTAGGACAACTGTAGCACTAATGGACAATGGAGAGAGACCCCTGTTGTTACAGTAACCACAATAACGTCTACGGTATAATAACGACAATATGACAAGAGTTCAGGGTGGAAATGGGAACACTGGGCGTGAGGCAGGAATACACTCTGTTGGGTTGCCAGTCCCTCGCAGGGGACCACACATACACACACATTTACACAGCTATCACATTTTAGCATGGCCAAGATATCTACTGTAGTATTTTTGGGAGGTTGGTGGAGACCCATGTGGACAGACACACACACACACACACACACACACACACACACACACACACACACACACACACACACAGAATCTGCAATAAGTTCCGAGGCTCTCAGGTGATGTTGCTTCATGATTTAGTTAACAAATCCTTTGCAGTTCGTCAACACGATTTCCCACATTGCCGCTTTTCACAAGAGCTTTGCACTACAACAAACAGAGGCTTGTTCTCTTCTCTTAAGAGGTCTGGAAAGGAAGCTCTACACTCGAAGTGAGACATGCGGTGCTAAGTGTACCAGACACACCGAGCTCTCGCCGTCACCGACGTCTTACAGCACCGACGTCTTACACATCAGGGACCCTCTGAAAATCATTCATTATGTGCTGATGAAATGATGTGTAGTTATTATTTCTGCTGGAGGTCAAAAAGCCGACCATGTCCTCTTGTCTGTTCTCTGTATCTCTAGAGTATCGTATGAGGAGAGAGAGAAGGGAGAGAGAGAAAGTGAGAGCGAAGGGAGAAAGAGGAGAGAGAGTAAATTTATATAAATATATAATATATATAAATATTTATCATAATCCTTGTAGATAAATAAAATATCATTATATATATATATGTATAAATATTTATATATAGAATATATATAAATATTATATATATATATATATATATATATATATATATATATAAAAATATATATATTAATATAGATATATATAAATAATTATATGTATATATATAAAAATAGTGTTGATGTGATGTGGTATAATATATATATATTATATATATATATAAATATATATGTATATATATATTAAAAATATATAGGTGTCTCATCGGGTGTTCTATATCTATCACCATCTCTCTGTCTGTCTATCTGTATCTATCGAGGTATAGATGAGGTCGCGATCGATGTAGAGATACGATAAATTGATCATATAGCACTGCTAAAGAGGTGAGAGAGAGGGAAAGGGAGAGAAAGAGAATATAAAATATGAGTAAGAGATGGAGAGAAAGTAAAGGGAGAATAGGAGAGAGATGGGAGAAAGAGGGAGAGAGAGAAATATGAGAGAAAAGAGAGAGATATATATAGATAGCTATATAGTATATAGCTGAAAAAATAATATGATAATATATACTATATAAAATATATATGTATATATATAAAATATGTGGGTATGTTTTCTGTGTGTTTTCTATTGATTTTTGTTGTTTTTTTTATTTTTGTGCTATCTATATTATATCTCTCTCTCTCTCTCTCTCTCCCTCTCTCTGTCTCTCTCTCTCTCCCCCTCTCTCTGTCTCTCTCTGTGTGTCTCTCTCCCCCTCTCTCTGTCTCTCCCTGTCTCTCTCTCTCTCCCTCTCTCTGTCTCTCTCTCTCTCTCTCTTTCTCTCTCTCTCTCTCTCTTACTCTCTCTATCTCACGGATTTCTCCATAAGCACATTGCGTAGTTTTGTGTATTTTTGAAAGTACCCTTGGTTTCTGCCCTAATCCTGTTTTTGGCCCCGCCCCTGTCCAGTCATTGGCTGGTTAATGTAACGCTTGATAAGTTTGTTTATTTCCACCTTGTTATGTATTGTCTTGTGTCCATAATGCCTTACTTTGTGTTCTCTGCCTGGGATTAAGGATTATCGGAGTTTGGCTATAAATATCAGATTCACCTTTTAATAAAATAAGCGCCGAGTTGACCTGCATTCTGCTGTTCACTAAGCAGAAGTGATATAAGTGTAGAGATATTGTAGGTGACGTCGGTGTGTGAGGTTCAGGATGCTGCGTCGGTTGTGTCGAAAGTGTAAGGATCATGTACCTCAATAGGACATTGAAAAGGGCAAAAGGGAAGCCATGGACAAAGGAGTTCTGTTTTCTCAGGCTCCTCTGGCAGGCCTCTTGTTCCTGCCTCTTTCTTGTGAAGAGGGGCTTATAAGGGAGGGGAAGAGTGGACTGAGGCGCATCACAAAACCACTCCTGAGCTTCCCAGGCTGCCTGGCTGCACTCTACACAACCTCTGGGTGACAGATGTTCGAGAGAAGCTGTACAGTGTTGGAGGTCATGGAGGCGAAGGTGGTGTTCTTTACTTACTTTACAACAACAAATGGAGAGAGAATGGATAAGGATGAAGAGAGAGAAAAAAACACAGTGACACGGTTTGGGTTAACGAGAGAGAGACAGAGAGAGAGAGGAAGAAAGAGAGAGACAGAGAGAGAGAGGAAGAGAGAGAGAGATAAAGTGAGAGACAGATAGAGAGAGGGAGAGAGAGAGGCAGATAAAGAGAGAGAGACAGAGAGACAGATAGAGAGAGAGAGACAGATAAAGAGAGAGAGAGAGAGAGAGAGAGAGAGAGAGAGAGATTTGCATAAGCTTAATACACCACTACTACCACTTTTTACTCAAAAACACACACACGCAGGCACACACACTCTCTCACACACACACACACACACACTCTCTCTCTCTCTCTCTCTCTCTCTCTCTCTCACACACACACACACACACACACACACACACACACACACACACACACACACACACACACACACACACACACAAAATATCTCTTTGTAGAGGCCTGACCCACTTGGGTTGTTTAATTGCTCAGCAAATACAGCAGCTCTATTTAAATCTCCAACGGGAAAAAAACTGCATCATTAAACACAACACTTAAGGACTAAACACTTAAGGACTAAACACTTAAGGACTAAACACTTAAGGACTAAACAACTAAGGACTAAACACTTAAGGACTAAATAACTAAGGACTAAACACTTAAGGACTAAACAACTAAGGACTAAACACTTAAGGACTAAACACTTAAGGACTAAACACTTAAGGACTAAACAACTAAGGACTAAACACTTAAGGACTAAACACTTAAGGACTAAACAACTAAGGACTAAACACTTAAGGACTAAACACCTAAGGACTAAACACCTAAGGACTAAACACTTAAGGACTAAACAACTAAGGACTAAACAACTAAGGACTAAACACTTAAGGACTAAACACTTAAGACTAAACACTTAAGGACTAAACACTTAAGGACTAAACACTTAAGGACTAAACAACTAAGGACTAAACACTTAAGGACTAAACACTTAAGGACTAAACAACTAAGGACTAAACACTTAAGGACTAAACACTTAAGGACTAAACAACTAAGGACTAAACACCTAAGGACCACAACAGCGCATCCTGCAGGTCAGATTCTGTCAGAAGCTCCTTATATATTACACCCTTTTGATGTCTCACACGTTTTAACCCAACAAGCTCATACAGGGATTTCGGCTCAGGTTCAGCTCTAAAAGTACGAGACCTGTCTCTGGGTCAAGTTTAAAAGGATTTGGTTTCCCAGAGCAGAGGTCTTAGTGATGTGCTGTTTATTCATCTTTTTGTTTTTTATCCAGTGAACGATTGCAGTCGGTGTCGTGTTTATCTTCTATGGAAGGATTTATGCGTTACGTGTACCTGCGGTGTCAGATATGAAATAATACCGTGGGTTCAAAGCCCTCATGCTGTGCACAGATTGAAGCAGGATGGAGGTTCAGATATTACAGATGGTACGAGATGGCATGGGGTGATGTAGGGAACGTCCTGGAGTCCTGTCATTTACATACTATATGTAATCTATGTATGTGGGTCTCTGTGTCTGTGAAGGCGTCTGGGGGCAGGTTTGAAATATTGATGGGGTTTTAATCCATTTTGGATTACAGATTACAGATTTTTGTGCTCCGGGGGTCAGTTAACTCTTTTCCCTTTATGCTCCAACACACTCTAGTCAACAGCGTCATGGGAGAAGAGCAGCATAGATTAAGAGCTTTGTTTTTCTGAGCAATTAAAGCCTAGTAGAAATATTTGTTCGTCTTGTTGGGGGACAGAACAGTTGACCTGCTGATGCCACTAAACCGTACCTTGATTTAAAACATAATCCACGTCCTCGTAATCTTTCTCCCAGCTTACAAATGATTAGAAAAGATTCAGGTCAGAAACCTTATTAGAATCGTATAATTAACACGGCACAAAAACAAATTCTCCCTGTTTATCAGTCACCCTTAAGGGGAGGGAGGAAGTCACGTGGGAAGGGACATTCGAACGGACCAATCGGTGAGTGCGTCAGGACAATAAAGCCTCGGGATGGAAGCTGGGATCCTAATTCAGGCTGTCAGCTATGACAATTGCAGCTTTTTTTGTCAGCATGTGTGTGAGACTCATATCTGAAAAGGCTTCCATTTTCACTGGGCTGCATTTATTAAGGTCTTATTTCTGTTTGCTCCAAGTGGAGATTAATCACAAAGGACACTTTAAGGACAAAGGACATCTATTAGGGATTCCTCATGATTTATAAAAGAATACAGACAGAATCTTTGGCAACCCAAAGCTCTTCTGCTACTCACTATAAACTCCTAGGATGCAAGCATCACTCTCTCTCTCTCTGTCTCTGTCTCTCACTCTCTCTCTGTCTCTCTCTCTCTCTCCATCTCTCTCTCTCTATCTCTCTCTCTGTCTCTCTCTCTCTATCTCTCTCTCTGTCTCTCTCTCTCTCTCTCTCTCTCTCTCTGTCTCTCTCTCTCTCTCTCTCCATCTCTTTCTCCCTCTGTCTCTCTCTCTCTTTCTCTATCTCTCTCTCCCTCCCTCTCTCCATTTCTTTCTCTGTCTCTCTCTGTCTCTTACTCTCTCTCTATCTCTCTCTCTCCATTTCTTTCTCTATGTCTCCACCTTTCTCTCTCTATGTCTCTCTGTCTCTTTCTCTCTCTCTCTCTCTCTCTCTCTCTCTCTCTCTCTCTCTATGTCTCTCTCTGTCTCTTACACTCTCTGTCTCTGTCTCTCTCTGTCTCTTACTCTCTTTCTCTCTGTCTCTCTCTGTCTCTCTCTCTATCTGTCTCTCGCTCTCTCTCTCTCTCTCTCTCCATTTCTTTCTCTCTCTCTCTCTCTCTCTCTCTCTCTCTCTCTCTCTCTCTCTCTCTCTCTCTCTCTCTCTCTCTGTCTCTGTCTCTCTCTCCCAGTTAAGGACTTTATGGATTGGACTATATGAATTCAGATTGTTTCCATTTTTTATGCCTTTACTTCGAAACATCCAGAACTGATGACACAATACAGGTGAAACAAATCGCAGGTCATTAACTGACTTGGCAAGATACCAAAAAGTAGGATGTTACAGAATATGGACCATCATTTACATGAACATCTCTATCAGTGAATCCATTAAAACTGGTTCATTAGATTACAGCCTTAGGATTCCATCAAGCATCTCGAACAGAGCTAGTAGAATAACGTCCTCCATTTTATATACGACTTTTACTCAAACTGCTGCCACGATATTAGAAGCGCACGATGTTTATAACAGAATGTATTTATAGTATAGGATTTTACAAAGGCTCCATGAACACCATCGCCTGGGATGAACTGGAACAGTGACTAAGCCTCAGGCCTCCGTTCCTGACATCAGCGCCTGACCTCACTAATGCTCTTGTGGCTGAATGATCACAAATCCCCACAGCCACGCTCCAAAATCTAGTGGAAAGCCTTCACAGATGGTTAGAGGACATTATAACAGTAATTTTATTTTACCTAAAGGCTAAAAACATCACATGATTCACCGTATAAAACCTCTCTTAAGTTTTTACTCACTACATTTCAGTTCAGGTTGGTTTCGTAATTCTTATAAATCATAAGGTGACTTTATATATATATATATATATATATAAATATATATTAGCAAGACCGCATCAAGCAGTTAGATAAAATTCAGATATATAACAAATATAAGATCTAATTTTATGACATTAAATGTTCTCTTATTGCAGATATTTACACATTTTTACTTTATATTGATTGACTACTGAGGGGCACATTTGCCTCACACCTCCATGGTCGGGGGTTCGATTCCCGCCTCCACCTTGTGTTTGGAGTTTGCATGTTCTCCCCGTGCCTCGGGGGTTTCCTCCGGGTACTCCGGTTTCCTCCCCCGGTCTAAAGACATGCATGGTAGGTTGATCGGCATCTCTGGGAAATTGTCCGTAGTGTGTGAGTGTGTGTGTGTGTGTGTGTGTGTGCCCTGTGATGGGTTGGCACTCCGTCCAGGGTGTATCCTGCCTCGATGCCCGATGATGCCTGAGATAGGCACAGGCTCCCCGTGACCCGAGAAGTTCGGATAAGCGGTAGGAAATGAATCAATGATTGACTATTGTCGAGTTCTCATGCTAGGTTTTAGCTGTTAGCTTAGTCATTTTAGTTGATGTTCGCACACGTTTTTATTCTATTTCTATTGTCTTTCTATTAACTTTTTTTGTACTTTAACCAAAGAGAAGAACCTCAAGCTGTACTTTCGATCATGTCTAGATGTATTTGCGTTTTCACTCCTGTAAAGAATTTCTTCCTTTCTACCAACTTTATCATGTTGGCCGAGAAAAATAGCTCGGAATCCAGATCACACGACGGCAGACCGAAACGTTTGATGTGGACCGGAGATCAGTTAAACCCTTTACAGACGAGAGCTATCTTCAGATTATAGTCTGAGTTCTCTTCAGCTTTAATGACTTGCTTATGAGCATGCTTATAAATAACGTCAGGTAATTGCAGAAAACGATGAGGAGCTTTTTAAGAGGCGATTCTAATCAGCTTGAATAATGTTTTTAATTGCAGAGACATAATGTGATGTGCTTTGAGTCAGAGTTCAGCGTAACTCAATACAATTTAGCTCTAAATGCTACGTGCACATTTATTTCTCCAATGATATTAGTTTATTACGGTTAATTAAGGGCTGCTTTCGGAAATCGGATCGCGGCCGGAGGACACGACCGCTAAAGAAATGAAAACTCTTCCACTATGTTACGTGTCTCTGTGAAACGGTAAGGACATTTGTCTCCCAGCAGGCTGATTATCTGCATTTCAGCTCCTGTCTCCTGAATAAAAATAGTCTCTGTCTCTCTCTCTCTCTAGGAAAACACTAGTGCTTTGTTAGTCAGACTGGAAATCGTTCACGATATTGATCAAATTTCCATTAAGCTTGTGTCCTTTATCGCAAATTTGTGTACTTTATTTGGCAAAGACGAAATCTTAAATGTGAAGCAAAAAGAAGGTTTTCTTACACAACAAGTAACTTCTAGGGTTCAAAATTCCCGGAATTTTCAAGGCTGGAAACTTTCCATGGGAATTAATGAGAATATATGGGAATTAATGAGAATATATGGGAATTAATGGAAATATATGGGAATTAATGAGAATATATGGGAATTAATGAGAATATATGGGAATTAACGGGAATATATGGGAATTAATAAGTATATATGAGAATTAATAAGATATATGGGAATTAATGAGAATATATGGGAATTAATGAGAATATATGGGAATTAACGGGAATATATGGGAATTAATGAGAATATATGGGAATTAATGGGAATATATGGGAATTAACTGGGAATTAAAAAAATGCAGAGTTGCCTATAACAAGGAACTTAAATCTAGTTAACAAAATCTCGCAGCATAATTGTGTTTAAAACAACAAGATTTAATGCGATTTAAGTTGAGTTTGTACCCTGCATTCCTCGGTCACGTGCACACAGCTTACTGGAAGGCCATTGAGGCCAAACCACCTGCAGGTACTTACATTCTTCCATAACATCCACAGCAACACTTTATTTTAGGCTCATTATATAAATTTCCCTATTTATTTCCCATTATATGAATTTCCTACATTTTTCCAAATAATTTGCATAAATTCCTGTAAATTCCCATAAATTCCCGTAAAGTTTCCAGTTTGGAATATTTCTAAAATTCCCCAGATTAAGTTCCAGTGAAAGTTTTTCGGAAATTTACCGTAAAAAATTGACCTGAAACTTTTCGTCCCCCTTTGCCACCCTAGTAAGGTCACAAACTAAACAGACAGGAGTGTATAGTTTGGTGAACATAATCCAGAATGAATCCATAAAATAAGACAAATACGACCAGCCATTAAGACAAAAGAATTGGCACCCTATTAAAAGGAAGAAGATTTATCGTGTCCTGTCGGTGCTGAGCTCTGCCGACGTCTAAGCCGAGTTCCTGGTAGATTTAAAACCGTCCGTTATCAGGTTCCCTTTCACTGTTTTACTCATCATTTTGTCATTTTCGGCCCCCCATGAGCTCTGCTTTCCATTGAGTTTTGTAAATGCAAATGATCTGAGCCGTGGTGATTTATAGCATTTATCTACATATGCATGTGAGTAGAAAGAAACCAGTTGTTGTACTGAAACCTTTGTAAATCTGGTGTGAGCTTTTAGCGGGGTTTGACCTACAAAAACATTTACACACGACTCTACTAAAAGGTTAATCGATAAGGTCTTCTGATTGTAAAACAGGCTATAGGAGGATAGAACGCTAAAACAAACCATTAGCGAGTAAAAAAAAAAAAGGGAATATTTCAAAGCAGTAATAAATGCTGCCAATAAGACTTGATATTAATATCACTTATTTGTTGACTTCCGTTCATTTGTTCCATCGAATGTTCGTTCAGACATAACAGACTCATAAAGCATAAAGCTGCTGCTCACTCCAGCTATGAATCTGTCATGAATGAATATCTCTGAGAACCGTAAATGTGGAAAATGACTCATCAAGCCGAAAACAGACACGGCACATGGGAGGGATTTTTTTCTTGTTTTTGTTCGCAAAATGTTCTCCAGCTAGATGGTTTAAAAGAAAAGAGCATTTTGAAATCTCTCTCTCTCTCTCTCTCTCTCTCTCTCTCTCTCTCTCTCTCTCTCTCTCGTCACGCCTGAATACACAGTAATGGTGTCTCGGCGACACGTGAGCTATACGTGCAATGTTCAGAACGTTTTAGACTTTTAGACGCTCTGTACGTTTTCAGTCGGTTGTGGAGAAGGAATAGAAATGAATCGTTTTATTTGTAGGGCTGGGCGATAAAACGGTAACGATATGTATCGCGATAGACACGTGATCGATTTCAATAAAAAATGTGTTCGATAAAGCGTTTGGTATTTTTAATTCTTCGTCGGAAGCAAACAGAGGTCGTGAAGCAAGTGTGGTTGCATTAACAAAGGTACTCGCTCTCTTGTAACCTAGCGACATAGGGAGTGACACGCTAACAGCCAATCATGTAACAGAATCACGTTCGGTTGCGCCATTTCGTCGTCTCGTGCCGGTCCTCTGGAGATCTTTTAATTCTACCGTCATGTAAACGTCGGACGGACGGACCTGAGCCCTGAGATCGTTAAACCGTGTTTTCTCGAGACGTGAGACAGAAAAGACGGAGACCATCTCAGCAAGTCATTTATGAAAACTTCGGAGAGCAGGAGATGTTCACTCCCTCAGTATAATTCTCCTGGCAAACATGATGTCGATATTGCAGTGCATGAAGTTATTAACACGGATGCTAAACTAATCGGGACCAAAAAAAAAAATCCCAAGCAAATTCCCATCCATCCGAGCAGCTGGCTGAAACTAAATAATCCCTCTCCAGCTAAGACCTGATAATAAAAATGTCCAAACTTCTCAAACGGCCGTCACGGCTTACTCGGACCTAAGTGCATTAGTAAAGCCAAATCTGGCATCTTGAAGAGCACCAACGCCACTAAAGCCTCATGCGTAAATTGATCAGCTGCTGAGAAGAAGGAGGAACTCGTCTAGGCCAGACTGACCCCACGTCCTGTTTCAGACAAAAAGTCAAACACGTTGAGAGCTCACGCGGTCGACTCGACTAGCTTAAGAGCTCTGTAGCGTCCAGCTAGTCTTTAGAAGCGAATTAAAGCATGATGTGGCCCAAGCTTTTGAGTAATTAAGCTGTTAATCAGTTGGAATTGTGTTCTAGTTGTTCTTGAGTTTAAGCTTTGCTAAAGAGAAAGAAGGTTAATCATCACGAGCTCAACCCTCAGCCCTTACGTTTGGTGATAACTACGAGGGTGCTCGTGTACCGACTTGTTTAAACTATTTATCTATTCAAATGTCTGACTTATGTGATTTGTGCACCGATCATTTCTTTGCTGCTTTTTTAATCGAATCATCCAGATGTTTTTCTCGATGGGTCGTAAAACGTTAACCCGAGCCACGTAAACACAAAGCACTAAATGGGCCGACGCTTCGGTTTAAATTTCTATTTTTGATTCGACCTAAATTTAAAAAAATTGCGAAGTAACGTTTTAGTGTCAGGTTCCGGTGAGTTTTAGTTACGTGTTTACTTCGCCGTCAGTCTTTTTAACAGGCTCTTGTCGGACTTGGCAGGTTTTCAGCTTTCAGACAAGTCTGAGCGATATTTTTTGTGAAGAGCAGCTGTGCTTCTTTAGAAATACAGTAGACTTTAAGTAAGAACAAACAAAGCATTTATCGCTTTTACGGTTTCAATAGAGTCGCACTCGCTTCTTCGACTTTGATAGAAGAATAATGTTTTGTCCTCGACATCATCTGCCAGCAACTCTCGAGGTTGTGATGATTCCAGTGTTGATTTCTTTACAGTAATTTCTCAGATTGCTTTCAGAGAAAACGTTGTGCACTTTGCAGTAAATCCCAACTTCCTCTGATTCACAATACCTGTCTGTGTTGATCACTCATCAAAAGGGAGCACAATAACTTTTAAATTGAGCAAGCCATTGAGGGGGAGGAAAATGGTGCATTTCCAATCCCCTGCAATCGAGAGGTCAAAACAATTGTGCGAGAGTTGTGGGAAGGCCCACACAGCGTCGGGCATGCACGGACCTAGCCCCTTTTCTTATGGTAAATTTTTCATTGACGTGCCCCTAAACTGAGGTGCCATGAGGAAGTCTGATTTATGGCATAGTAGAGTTGCATTGTACTTTAGAGCAGTGAATATAAAAGAGAAGGGGGATTTGAAGGCGAGACTTTGGCCGTGACATGCAACCCTGAACCGCACTCGGGTCCTACAGGCCACATCTACTTCTTTTCACTTTAGGGGTTTATACAATAGGGCCACAGTGTTCTGACCACCGCAGGACGTCTATTCAAGAGTCCGTGCACTTGTTACTTGTTACGTTTCTATGAACTAACTTTATAGTATAGATTTATACCATAGACCGTTTATCGTCGCGTTATAGTAACGGGGCTCATACTGGTGGTATTAAATGTATATTTACTGTACGTACATGAAGTATCTAATCTCTCCTAAAAAAAAAAAAAAAAAGATATGCCATAATTCGTATGATATTTATATATAATGAAAATGATCACAGTGTTTTATCTTCCCCTTTCAAATAAATACATACAGTAATTTCATAAATTTCATAAATAATGTATCCTAGTAAGTCTATTTCTTTTTCAAGTTTCAATGAAAAAAAAAGTACAATTTTGGTGATGGTGATGATGTCGGTATGACTTTAAACAAATTAGCATATCGTGACGTCACTGACCAGGTCTTCGACCCGTGCCTTTGGGAGCATCATCGCAAACCTTATTTTGATGCTGGACAGTTTTTACAGAACTTCGTACCAAGTTAAAGCGGTGTCGAGTTTGTGTTTTAATGACTTTTTTAGATGTATCATGGCGCCCGAACACGTATGGTTTTAAATGACGGCGAACATTTTGTTTACTGCAGCCGCAGCCATCATTACCGAGCGCGACCCGTCGACTCTGACAGTGAATGAGAGAGAATGAGACCAAGCGAATATTTACAATACTTACTAAAATATAATTAATATTATTTTATTGTTTTTGTATTAGTTGTTTGAAAAGTAAAAAAAATTGGTCGGTCTTAACGCAAACCGGCGAGTCGGTCGGACTTAAAGCAAAAAAAAAAAAAATCGAGTCGAGTCTGTTATGGCAAACAAGGATATTTTTAAGGATGGCCTGATGGAATGAATATTGGAATGAAAGGGTTATTTGCGCCGCATACCTCAGGTCTTATGCTAAGTGATGGATTTTATTTTGGTACTGGATGGCAGTAATGGGCATGAGAGGAATAAACAGGATCAGACATTAAACCACTTAACTGTATCCTCAGTCCTCCACTTAACAAACTAATGTGCTAATGTTGTCTCAAGTGATGACGCAAACACAATAAAACTCTGGATAAACCGTCCAATAATTCTACAGACTCCTCAGGCCTGTTTTAATAAGTCTGGATATTGTGATTATTAATGACAATGAAGACTGTATAAACAGATAGTAGACATACTGTACACCAGTTCTGAGGTAATGCTGTTCCTTTAAGTCTACAGGAAGATGGCTTATCGGTAACGTCACGCTAACTGTGTGCTTTATTAACGTCAAACGACAGACAGAAAAAAAGAAAGACAGATGAAGGAACGACTGTTTATTTCCAACTCTAGGTAGAGTTACTGTAGATCTACATTTTCTACAGATCAGTAGGTATGAGAATATTGTAGTATTGGTTATTGGTTGTGATGTCTGTTTGAGCTAAACCTATAACCTATCCAAGTTATAACACTATAAACACAGAATTTGACATCTAATGGTTTACGGTTGTGGTCAAGAGATCCTTCAGTGTTGTTTTATTCAGTTAAAGTTCAGCTGCACCTAGGGCTGGGCGATACGACTGAAATGTGTATCACGATATCAGTGTTTCGTATCGGTCGATATCGATAATTATTGATATTTTTTATGACCCATTTAAACTTAACCTTCCTCTGATCAGAATCCCCTCAGTTATTAAGACAGAAACGTCAACAACCAGGAAAACTCCAATAATTATAATGTAAACATGAGTCTAAAGTCACAACGAACACTTAACTATTATCTCTTAACATTTAAGGTGCTCATTTTCTGCTCATCGGTCGCCGGGTACTGAAGAGGAATCCATCAGACCAGCACGAGACGACGATATGGCGCAACCAAACGTGATACTGTTACACGATCGGCTGTCAGCGTGACACTCCCTACGTTGCTAGGTTACCAGAGTGAGAGTGCCTTTGTTAATGCATCCAAACTTGCTTCGCAACCTCTGCTTTCTTCCGACGAAGAATAACAAATATCGAACGTTTTATCGAACACATTTTTTATTGATTTCGATCACATGTCTATCGCGATACATATCGTTATTGTTTTATCGCCCAGCCCTAGCTGCACCATACTTGAGTCAAACACAGCAAAGCTGTTCAGTAATTGCATTTATATCCCTGTCTAGGAGCAGCATAGCTAATTCTGCATCCAGCTTCATCTCTTCTACCAGTAATAAATTCCCTCATCTTCCTCAATCTTGACTGCGGTTTTATCAGCTTGTTTGTCATGAAGTATTTTCAAAAGCACTTTGGGATTTTTTTTTAATTGTGTGAATCGTCTGGCTGTGCTGAGTGGTGTGCTGAGTCTTCAGACTGTCATGCGGTGGAGTGAAATGACTAACAGGAGGCCCATGTAAACACAAATAAGCAGTTTTCCTAACCGGTATCATCAGCTGCATATTACACATTTACATTTACGCCGTTCGGCAGACGTCGTTATCCGGCGTGACTCGACGAATACGTTAACACCGGTTTACTAGGTTACAGACTTTTATTTTAAATACACACAAACAAACGGGAGGAAGCGCCGAGTGATCAGAGCTTTAAGGTAAAAGGGAGCCGGTCCATTTTTGGATTTATAGGCATACATCAGTGATTTGATGTTTTCTGATGTGTGCGGCTGCTGAAGGAAGGAAGTGCAGAAGTGGTGTGGAGTGGTGTGGTGAGGTGTGGTGTGGTGAGGTGAGGTGTGGAGTGGTGATGTGTGGTGTGGTGTGGGGAGGTGAGGTGAGGTGTGGTGTGGAGTGGTGAGGTGAGGTGAGGTGTGGTGTGGTGTGGTGCGGTGTGGTGTGGTGTGGTGTGGTGTGGTGTGGTGTGGTGAGGTGAGGTGAGGTGTGGAGTGGTGAGGTGAGGTGAGGTGTGGAGAGGTGTGGAGTGGTGAGGTGTGGTGTGGTGTGGTGAGGTGAGGTGTGGTGTGGTGTGGTGTGGTGAGGTGTGGTGTGGTGTGGTGAGGTGTGGTGAGGTGTGGTGTGGTGTGGTGTGGTGTGGTGTGGTGTGGTGTGGTGTATGATGTGTGGTGTGGTGTGGTGTATGATGTGTGGTGTGGTGTGGTGTGGTGTGGTGAGGTGTGGTGTGGTGTGGTGTGGAGTGGTGTGGTGTGGTGTGGTGAGGTGAGGTGTGGTGTGGAGTGGTGTGGTGTGGAGTGTGAAAACTTGTCACGTTGCCGCATGTCGGACCGTTTGCAGATGAACACGTGTTCTGAAGGCCGCGGCTTTTAAACCATTATCTGTGTTTTGTATCTTATGATTTCTAGGTCATTTGTATTGGTGGAAAATAAAAAAATATATAAAATATTGCACATTGTAAAGAAAACAGGGGAAATTCCACTAGAATGATGTTGCTTCCAGAAGCTCAGTTTAATGTCCTCCTGAACATTTCCAATCGATTCCACATTAGTAATGAATTTTGTACCTTTTAAAAAGGCCAAACTCACAGAACGGTACTAAGAGAAAGAACTTTTCATTGTACTAGACTTTTTTTGGTCCCTGTAATGCCTTCATCTGTGCATTTCCCCATGAATTATACATTAGATAACTAAATATTTTATCTACAGGTGATGTGAGATTTGGCTTATGGATATTTCGTGGCATATTGATTTCATTGTAAAGTGAAAACAGGATATTTTAATGGTGCGTTTCCAGAGAAAGGGTTTATATTTATTGCTTTAGTGCAAAGATTAGTGTTTAGGTTAGGGTCAGTAAGAGCAAACATCCACATGTGGTTTGTCTATTGTCACATTTTATGGGTTTTTACACATTTTACAACAATAGTGTAACAAAACCTGCTCTTAGCCTTTTTTTTGTTGCTGTAGTGTTTTGCTTGCATCACAAAAACAGGAGCCATATTTCACTGTCAGCAGGCCAAGTGTGGCTCAGCATGTCTCCTTTAGACTAAAGGCAAAGCTTTGTCTTCAAGTCTAACCTGAACCTTTGTTTATATATGAGATTAAGAGCACCATTAAACTTTGGCTAAAGGCTACATCACAGGGAGCCAGGATCTCCGGAGAAAGACGGAAAAGGAAAACGAATGCCTGCTTGTCAACTTTCATTTATTGCTCCTAGGATTTAAATTGCTCACCGGGTTTGCAGTGTACCAAGCCAAAATACATTAAAAGGCTGCTTAATAAAACATGATCTTTTAATAGTAGTTTAAAAAATAAACGTTATACGTATTGAATTTCATGGATTTTTAATTAAAGGCGGGGTCTCCGATTTTTGAGAAATGCTTCCGAGTCGGGTCGAATAATAAACAAGAATCGAAACAAAAATCAAAACAAACGGGTAAGCAATGAGCAGAAAGGGGCGGGGCTTGTCGATATGCGCGAAGAGAATGTTCAGCGCGCATGTGTGACGTCAGCAGAAAGCGGTTTTAACATCGACATGGAGGATAAAAACAAAGAAAGAAAGAGAAGAAAGACTCACGATAAGGACAAGAAGTAGGACGTGTTAATATAGGATCAGCTTTCCAGCGCTGGAGAGAACTGAAGGAGCAGGAAGTTGGCCACATATTCACAGGTTGGAGTTTCCAGAGTCAATAACTCCTGAGCTAAACGCTGTTACTACACAAATAACACCTCTTTTCTATCGTAGTAATGTAGAGAGGCAGCTACAACCGCGTTTTGTGTAGTAACAGCGTTTAGCTCAGGAGTTATCGACTCGGGAAACTCCGACCTGTGAATATGTGGCCGACTTTACTTAAGACGCCGAGGCGCTTTTTTCCTTCTCGATAGGTGAGTAACGTTGGTTTTGCTTTGTTACACAGAACTAATATATGCCTTTGTCCTTTACATCATTATGCTTGTGTGGCATTTTTGCTTGTTTGTTTATCTACAATCGTATTGTTCTTCCCTTCAGCTATGATAAAGACATGTTTC
This sequence comes from Tachysurus fulvidraco, assembly GCF_022655615.1. Classification (NCBI taxonomy): domain Eukaryota; kingdom Metazoa; phylum Chordata; class Actinopteri; order Siluriformes; family Bagridae; genus Tachysurus; species Tachysurus fulvidraco. The sequence goes on from NC_062527.1 coordinate 1,031,902, forward strand.
TTTCTGTTAGTCGCCTGGGTTACGTATGTATGTGTGGGCGGAGCTATCGCTACAGGGGTGGGACCCGTTTGGGTTAGGGGCGTGTTTGTTTTTGGGATTTCAAATGTCGATATTGGCTTTCAAAAATCAGAGACCTCACCTTTAATTAGTTAAGGTAAAGCTAAGCATTACATTTTGCTCTTGCTAATACAGACCTGATACAGACCTTTACTCATTTTCCCAGTAAAAACAGCAGATCAGCCGATCGACACGTGAAGCTGGAGTGATTGACATTTGCACAGATTAACCGACCCCCCCTGGAAGCCCCCGCTTTCCCTTCCACAGTCTCACGTTACTGATCTTCTGTGTCGAATTTATCCACTTGAGAGACGCGTCTCAATATATCTATCGTCTATCGATATATGCTCGACTTACTGCAGTCAGTATCAGTTAACTTTAAAAGGGACGCCATCAAAAAAATTCCATGCAAATAAAATAATTAAATATAGAAATATAAATTTCAGAAATCTGAATTCACGTACGCTCGACTGAAACCCAGAGCACAGAGCTCGATTCTGAGCGATAAACTGACGGCCCAATGATCTCAATGTGTTGCTCCTTTTCTATTCCACTCGAGGTCACATCAGAGAGACTGCAGCATTAATCTCCAGCTCTTGATGTAGCTTTGATGAATGTTCGTAGGTAGCGACGGCAGAAACCAGAGAATAGTGGGCTGAGGTTAATATCAGAGGTCTAGATTGTGGGAGAATGTGCGGGTCTCGATCAAAGGGAAGTACGTCCCAAACTTAAACCCCTTTCACACTACACACAAGACATTTAAGTCTGGAAGTGAACCGTATGTGACTCCTGTGGGTAGGAAGCAATATGGGTGAATCTATAGTGAATCAAAATTCCCAGTATTCCCAAAATCACGGGATGTAAAAATGGGAAATTTGATCTGCAGGTCTACAAGCAACTCCCTGTCCGCCTGCCTCCCCTTCACCACACCAACACCACCCATATAACGTTTATACTTCAGTGTTTATTAAAGGCAGGGTCTCTGATTTTTTAGAAAAGCTTCAGAAATCTGAATCGGGCCGAATAATAAACAAAAATCGATCGGTGATTTTTATATGTCGACATTGGCCTTCAATCATCTGAGACCCCGCCTTTAACACGGGCCGCTAAGTAAAGCACATCATCCCTATGGCCCGTATGTGAGCCGAGCGCCCAGCCAATACTGTAACATGTGACATGCCACGCTATAAGGACCGTATTTGTTTATGGACGACACTTAAATGTGCCACTCTTGGATGCATAGGATCCTGGGGACTCGGTGTCACCATGTACATCCCTAGAGCTTCAACGATCCCAGTGGTAAGAGTAACCAATCAGTCAAATGGTTCCCTCGTGGCACTGATAGCTAACTGTTGTTCTGTCAGCATATCCAACAAACACCAGGGTACTCGGTCATTCAGAACATGAGTTGTTCCAGCAGGAACACAGCAAGATGGCTGAAGTTCTGGATGCTAAGCCCTCTAAGACCTTAAGTTTAACCCTCATTTAGAATTTAGATCAGTCAGTAACCAAAAGCTTCATCAGAAACTTGATCCCTGTCCACAATTCTTCTCTGCAGAATTCTGTAGAAAATCAACTTCTATACCTTAAAAATTGTCAAGCAAGTCTCAAATTTGCGACTCAAGTCTGACTCGAGTCAAGTCTAGTCCCCCATCTCTGAGTCATTTAACTCAAGTCCGAGTCAAGTCTCGAGTCATGAATGTCAAGTCAAAGTCAAGTTTTTTTTAAAATTGTCAAGCTAGTCTCAAATTTGCGACTTAAGTCTGACTCGGGTCAAGACATACGAATCGAGTCCCCCATCTCTGGTAATTTGTTCACCAAAGCGAAATGAAAAAAAGGAAAATACAGTTAAAAATAAACAATAAAACCTAGTTATTGGTGTGAAGCAACACAACTATCAGCGTAAAACAGTATGTCATTTTTCCCTTATGGTTATTTCAAGTGTTATTTTATTTCTTTAATCTTTTGCTCCTGAAGCCTCAATTGACCTTTAATCTGCCACTGAAAAGGACCATGAGATGGAGCTCGGATGGGAAACTTGAAAACAGCCGATATATCATTCAACGGTTGTGTGTTTTAATCCTGAGCGTGTTCTTATAAACACCGTTTGGTTAAACCGAAACCCTTATTGGATTCTCCACGGCAAAAAATAAATCTGATTAGAAGTTTGGCGCCTTGAGTCAGACTCATCAGGATTCCCCCCCCCCCCATGCTAAATTTAGAGCTGCAAGAGCAAGATAAATTTATCTGTCTTTATTACTTCGTAGCCTGTGCTAATAGTCCTTTAAGGTGAGGTCTCCGTTGTTTGAAAGCCAATGTTGACATCACCAAAACAAACACGTCCCTAACCCAAACAGGTCCCACCCCTGTATCGATAGCTCCGCCCACACATACATACGTAACCCAGGCGACTGACGGAAAGAAATGTGTCTTTATCATAGCTGAAGGGAAGAACAATACGATTGTAGATAAACAAACAAGCAAAAATGCCACACAAGCATAATGATGTAAAGGACAAAGGCATATATTAGTTCTGTGTAACAAAGCAAAACCAACGTTACTCACCTATCGAGAAGGAAAAAAGCGCCTCGGCGTCTTAAGTAAAGTCGGCCACATATTCACAGGTCGGAGTTTCCCGAGTCGATAACTCCTGAGCTAAACGCTGTTACTACACAAAACGCGGTTGTAGCTGCCTCTCTACATCACTACGATAGAAAAGAGGTGTTATTTGTGTAGTAACAGCGTTTAGCTCAGGAGTTATTGACTCGGGAAACTCCAACCTGTGAACATGTGGCCAACTTCCTGCTCCTTCAGTTCTCTCCAGCGCTGGAAAGCTGATCCTATATTAACACGTCCTACTTCTTGTCCTTATCGTAAGTCTTTCTTCTCTTTCTTTCTTTGTTTTTAATCCTCCATGTCAATGTTAAAACCACTTTCTGCTAACGTCACACACGCGCACTGAACACTCTCTCCACCCATATCGACAAGCCCCGCCCCTTTCTGCTCATTGGCTACACGTCTGTTTTGATTTTTGTTTAGTTT
>NC_062527.1:1040000-1042500 GCF_022655615.1 Tachysurus fulvidraco
AATATTAATGCAAACAATCCATTCAATACTAAATAAAAATAACATTTATTTATTTGGTCTTTGTCTTGTGAATATTAGTTTATTAATGACGTCATTCATCGGACACACTGTTTGTAGAGAATGCACACATACATGAACTGATCTGATTCAAGACTGGCATCATTACATCATGCATAAAATTTTGTTGTCCACTTTTGCCATTTAATAATACCATAACTTTTGGCTTACTATGTAGTCATATAATATATAATATAAAACTCTTCTTGTTTTAAATTCTCACTGAGGGCAAAAACCCCTAAAGATGAAACCCTAGAACTGCCCCTGGTCCGTTAGATTTGTCAGAATCATGATTAACCTGCCCAATAAATAGAAAAGCCTTCGTCCCATCCCACTTCTCCTCTCATTCGCTACGCAGATTAAAGAAGAACAGAATTCAGACACTGTCATCTACCACAATGAATTATTTCTGATAATAATAATAAAAAAATCTAATAATAATAATAATAATAATAATAATAATCTAACCTTCTGTTGAATAATAGAATGGACGGTTTTTTTTTATTATTATTAATTACATTTCTAAAGATTGGAAATAGTTATTTAAGTAGTTAATAAATATTTATGGCTATGTTAATACTTTCACATAACCTCAATTGTGTTTCGGTGCTACCGATCCGATGGAATATATTCGTGCGCTAAACCGCACCATCGTGCCCGCGTGTACACACAACATGCGTTACGTTACGTTCATTTACACACCTTTACTATTTATTATTATATTTATTTATATAGTATAGTAGTCTTTGTATAGTATAGTCTCGCACACACTAGGGTTTGGACCACTTGTCCAATTATGCCTTTAGCACATAAATTAGCCGGGAATAAAATTCTCTCTCTACGGCAGCGACAGATCAAAGAGCGTGACTTCGGCCCTGAAGAGGCTCCTCGTGCCATTGAAACGTCCCATCGCATTACCATCTGAATACACATCTGACATTTTCTGGAATGGCACCAAGTTTCTGTGGCATTGGGCTGTTTGTAAACCACATAAAAGCCCTTGGAACCTACTCACTGATGTGGTGATATGTATGTATGTGCGTTACAAATCGAGTTACGGTGCATACAGTGCGTTCGTATCCCGGATCAACTAATAATTGCGTTTATTTTCACGTTAACATGCCGTACACTTGTTAAAGGGGGAAAGAAAATCATTTGTTAATTGTTTCTTAATTCCTTTGGGTTTGGGGTGAAATATAATACAGCTGGTCTTGAGGTCTTAACCCTGTGAAAGCCGATACCGTGGTGGTATAGCGGTAAAGTTGTAGACATACAATCTATGGTAAAATTATTCCCCTGTTTCTGTCTCTGTCACTTAAATGCTCAGATTTGGTAAATGACCCTCTCATAGTCATGGAAACCAGTATGACCCATTCTTCTCCTTCTTCTTTGTGTGTGTAGGTGTGTGTTAGCGAAGCAAAGAGGAACAGAGGTCGGGGGAAATCTAGTGTTTACACTTAAAAGGCAAAATGAGCTCGGACGACCTCTCTGTCCTTTCCGTGAGATGTTGGCAGTAATTCCCTTAAGAACCCTTTACCAGTCGTCCGGTCGTGTGTGTACTCGGGGTTCAGACTCGACACAGTGTCTGTGAGACGTATAAATTTCACGTGTCGCTATTTCCTCTGTGCCGAAAGCTGCTCCAGTTTATCCGAACATGTCTGAACTAGAACGACGGTGAACATTTGATACGATCTCCCTAAATCCCTTTTAAATTAACCTACATTATGCAGCCAGCAGCAGGGTTGCGTAGGAGGTTCGCGAGGTACGACGGTGTTAGACGTGTGAACGGTAAACACGCTGCAAATGAACGAGACATGTTTGACACGTACATCACAAGGTAAACCCGAAGACTTTCATTTACGCCGAGGAAATAATCAATAGACTCGTTTTGAGCCGCGATCTGGAAATGAAATAGATGTCAGACATGTTTGGGTTGTTTGTGTACTGTGACAAAAAAAACAAACTGTGCTGTTGTGGCCAGAGCCGCTTTTGTAGGCAACGAAGGCTGGGAGTAAAGCTTGTGAGAGATATGGCCCCCTTCATAGACCACTCCAGCACACTTAAGAGCATTCAGAGTCTTGTTCTGTCTCTCAGCCAATCAACAGCTTGGTCTATTTAGGAGGCTGAATAGGAACAGCACCTCTGAAGCAGGAAAAAAAATGCAGCGTACTCAAACACACACAAACAAGGAAAGGACACAGTGATTCAGCCCAACACTCTCCATCAATCCCACATAGTCCTCCACTCTCTCTCTCTCTCTCTCTCTCTCTCTCTCTCACACACACACACACACACACACACACACACACACACACACACACACACACACACACACACACACACAAACAAGGAAAGGACACAGTGATTCAGCCCAACACTCTCCATCAATCCCACATAGTCCTCCACTCTCTCTCTCTCTCTCTCTCTCTCTCTCTCTCTCTCT
>NC_062527.1:1047500-1055000 GCF_022655615.1 Tachysurus fulvidraco
GTGTGTGTGTGTGTGTATGTGTCCGGTCTCAAACCCCAAGCCCAGTGAGACAGTCTCCAGGCTCCCTGTGACCATGTGTACAATAAAATCATCTATCTATCTAGCTAGTAGTAAGTCGTAACAACTTTATCTCTAACTGCCACTAACAAAATGTGAATCCAGTTAATTAGCTTTTAGCTAAATGTGTTGCAAACGACATACAATATGAACAAGGATGAGCAAAGTGTTGGAAAAAATCTTGATATGTGCTCTTATTATATGAACTATTACAACTGATGTTGTAGGACATATGGGGGTAGGCCAGATATTGTAATCGTGTTGAGCTATATGAGTTATATGATTATAATATAATATATGTATATATATAGTGTTAGATACCTCGAGACAAGTGTTAACAGAAATAAGGTGGTTTATTGGGTTTATTGAAGTTATAAACTCTGAGAATTTGAGAAAAACAAGAAGAATGGGAACCTGTCCTTTAGGAGAGAACAGAGGAACTAAGGCTTAAAATAGAATGCATGTGCAGGCCCAGTCTGGACAAACAAGACAGACTGAGATCATAAGTCTAGCAAATTTAAGGAGTCAGCATAAACAGATCTCCACATATATGCAAAACAACATTATAAAATGCAAAAGCTTAGCTTAAGGAATAATGCAGTACGTCTAATAACCAGATAAAAAACCCTACTTGTAAGTCAACTACGGCTAATGTCATAATCATATTAATCATATCATAAATCAGAATTCCTATATCACAGGGATGGTAGGTGATTGCGGAATTGAGTATTATCACTGTGCTGTTTAGTTATATCTTTAATATCTTTAGGTTATATGTAGAGAAGTGATTAATTTAGTGTAGGGCGAATAAGTTATAGGTGATTGTCATGATAACCATACATAGTATAGGCGTACAATACAGATAATCATATTACTAACACAGGTAATCATGTAGTATAGGTGTACAATACAGGTAATCATTTTGTATATATGTATGTATGTGTGTATGTGTGTGTATATGTATGTATGTATATATATATGTGTATATGTGTATATAGGCGTATAATCCGGAGAAATCATATCATATCAAATCATCATATACAAAACATAGAAAAAGATAGAGAGAAACTCACTCATTGTAATTGTATAAAGGGAGATTGGTGAGATTGGACAATAGTTTTGTCAACGCAGCATATTTTTAGTAATGCAGAAGTTCAGAAAGTCGGCGGGAACAACAACAACAGGCCAGACTTAATTTTCGGTAAAAGGGCAGACTTGTTTTTCGGGGAAATGAGGCAGGGGGGGCCACGGGCAATTCTGTAATTCTGTAGTGTCAGGAGAAAAGTCAGACGGGTCAGGTGGATTGACGTAAGAAGGTATAGACGCATCTAGAGGTGCCAGGGTATATATTGAGGAGATTCCTTTGGAGGGGGCGCTCTTGCTCCTGCTTGCTTGCTTTTTTGTGGGGGAACTTTTTGGGTGGCACGGGGACACGCTGTTTGGGGTTTTTCTTTGATACTTTCGACTAAGAAGTTTTTCCTCCTTGAGCTCAATGGAAGCAGTGGCCGATCAGCATCAATAAAGAGTTTTGCTCATTCTCATCCAGGTCTGGAAAGTTTTCTTATTATTCAAATTCAAATAGTACTAAGTATAAAGATTAAAGTGTGATTAATTGATCAGTATTAAGTAGTAATAAATATTAAGTATTATAAAATTACTTATTTTAGTATTAAAGTATTAAGTGTGAAAGACTATTATTGACTATTATCTATTATTGATTATTAATTGATTATTAATTTGGCTGTAATTCACCCCTGGCATATGTCCACTTGGAGGGTGGCTCTCCAAAAATTTCTGACAAAAGGACAAAGGAAACAATGCTTGGTTGCAAAGAATTGTTTTCAAGCACGATTATTATTATTAAAGAACGGTGAGAGTTCGGCAGGAACTGGCTTTGAGAAGTGCAAATTTTAACAGAAATCTTCAGGATATCCACATGAGACCATCCCCAACAACAGAGAGTGAGTCATTAGGCATCATCTGGATGACGAGAGGAGCCACAGCAGTAGAAGTGCATCAGGATCAGGCATCACATCACATCACATCCCATCAGGCAGCAGGAGAGAGACAGCGAGACAGAGTTTATCTCTAGGCTGCTTCATCTTAGTGCTCTACATCTTGTGTGGTTTAGACAGGATTGTGGTCTTCAATCATTTTCTCTGTTGCTCCTGGTGTTTCACGCTAAGGCACTTAGTTCTCACATTTTCACGATAGATAGCCGAGCGTGAGCCGTAACGATGCGCTAATCCTCTCGGCTGCTGTTCATCCATCTCGCGTCGTCGCTTGGCTTGTATCGCTGTCTCTGAGCTCGTTCTCATTACGGTTCATTTCTTACGAGTTCATCAGAGACAACATTCGTAAAAAAATGTATTTTCCTGTCATTTCAGATTGGGTTCAAGTTCTGAAAAAGAGAAGAAGAGGAGAGAGGTGAGTTAGCTGGGATTACGTCACGTCCGTCTCGGCCGCACGGCGTGTTTGAGACGTCTTATCGTCTCACACTTGGCCTGAATTCTTCAGGTGTCCTGAATGGTCTCGACTGTCTTGGAGTTTGTGTGTGTGTGTGTGTGTGTGTGTGTGTGTGTGGAGGCAAGAACATGGAATAATCTCAGTAGCACAACTATATAGTGTGAATGTTGCCAAGAGCCTCATTGGACATGTCTGGTGTCGTGATCCTGCTAGCATAATTTTCTTTATATAACATATTGATTAGCCCTAAAATTGCCTTTCTTCTGTCTGCTTAGTGACCTTGAGACTCAATAATCATGCTGTATTGACAGATTACTCATTTTGTGCGTCGGTAAAGTCAACAAAACGGACAGAAAACAGACAATGGATCTGTGTCTGTATCTATATTCAGTAGCTTCCTATCCCTAAGGCCACCGGCTTTGTTCGGTTCAGCGCTCAGAATAAAAGCTTCTGAAGTTTCTATTTGTCTAGCGCCTTCCTTTTTTTTTTTTTTGACGTCTTTTCGTTTGTGCTTTTCTCTTTGTGTGCATTGCTAACAACCGGGGTCGAGAATAAGAGAGCACTGTTTACTCTGGTGTCGAATATATGCGACTGCTTAGCATTTTAATTAGCAATCGTGTTGTTATAAAAGGGCAGGAGGGTAAATTTGTTACTGTTAGAAGTCTCACAGCTGGAGCTGTAGGACGGATAAGCTTTCAGGGCAAAGATTCGATGTGACTTGGAAGGCTGTAGATGGTAGATGTTATCCATCCATCCATCCATCCATCCATCCATCTTCTACCGCTTATCCGGGGCCGGGTCACGGGGGCAGCAGTCTAAGCAGGGACGCCCAGACTTCCCTCTCCCCAGACACTTCCTCCAGCTCTTCCGGGGAAATAACGAGGCGTTCCCAGGCCAGCCGAGAGACATAGTCCCTCCAGCGTGTCCTAGGTCTTCCCCGGGGCCTCGTCTCGGTTGGACATGCCCGGAACACCTCCCCAGGGATGCGTCCAGGAGGCATCCGGAACAGATGCCCGAGCCACCTCAGCTGACTCCTCTCGATGTGGAGGAGCAGCGACTCTACTCTGAGCTCCTCCCGAGTGACCGAGCTCCTCACCCTATCTCTAAGGGAGCGCCCAGCCACCCTGCGGAGGAAACTCATTTCGGCCGCCTGTATCCGGGTAGGTGAGGGTAGGAACGTAGATCGACTGGTAAATAGAGAGCTTCGCCTTGCAGCTCAGCTCTTTCTTCACCACAACAGGCCGGTATATCACTGCAGAAGATACACCGATCCGCCTGTCGATCTCCCGCTCCATCCTTCCCTCACTCATGAACAAGACCCCAAGATACTTAAACTCCTCCACTCGAGGCAGGAGCTCTCCACCAACCTGAAGGGGGCAAGCTGTTAGATGTTATTCATATGTTATTCAACCGGCTGGGCTGCATTTCAACATGCGGTGTTTCGTTTTAATCTGAAATGTGTGTGGTTCATTTCGAAGAAGCCCACGATCGCGCCGTCTTTCATGTACGGGTTATAGGTTAGGTGGCAGATTGGTCTCGGCAGGTGGAAAGCCGATACGATTAACCAGCAGGATTGAGATCTGTCACGAGCACAGAGCATGAGGAGTAGACTGAGAGGTGTGTAGAAGTATCACATCTCAGTAAAAAGCGTTAAATAGAGTTAGAAAGGGAATCCTGTGAGCTCTCGCAGACATCGCAGGCGAGACGTAAACAGACAGAAGGATTATGTGAGGACGAGATCGAGACAGATACCGAAACAGCAACAGCGTCATCTTTTTTATATACGCTTACAGCTTAGCAGTTTATTAGGAACACCTGTACACCTACTCATGCATGGAATTATCTAATCAGCCAATCGTGATGCGGCAGTACATCGCTTAACATCGTGCAGATACGGACCAGCAGGCATTACGTTCACATCAGCCATCAGACCGTGGAAATATGTGATCTCAGTTAGTTTATCCATAAAGAGCCGTCTCTAGAGTTTACTTTAGAACGGTTCAGTAAAGAAGAAAATAAAAACCATTCAGCAAGCAGCGGTCGGTGATCGGAGACGTCAACTGAGAACGGCCGAGTTCGGGTTGTTAACACTGATCGATCATCGCTTGAAGGCCGCAGCCTGCGAGTATTATACAGTATGTGCATCCATTCATGGTCACAATTTAGCTTCTAACGGCACTTCCAGCATGATGATGATGTCACAAAGCAAAAGTCATCTCAAACTCTTGAGTTCTTCATCGTTCTTCCCGGGTCGAGTCCAGGAGAACTTTGGAGTTCTCTCTACCTTAGGTACGTGGTCTGACGGGAAGTTCTCGGTATGAACGTTAACCTGGGAATTCTGCAGGGATCGTGTGAAAGCCAGCAGAGGTTCTAACCCAGTGTTAGCGATAGTGTTCCTAATAAAGTAATGTGAATATACAGTATGGATATCACAAATGTATTCTGCTTAATATTTACATCCAAATTCATGTGTAATTCATGTAATATATTTTTCTCCTGGTCCTTATTTTAAATGGGTCATAAAAAATATCTATAATATCGATATCGACCGATATCGTGATACGGTTTTCAGCCGTATCGCCCAGCCCTGACATACAGTGTTGACTATTTTTCTATAATTAGACTGTTTCATCTGTCTGTCACAGAACTTTAGCTAGTTTGTGATCACAATTTCCCCGTCATACTATCAGCGTTTTAGGCTTGACTCTTTCTAACCATTTTTTATTCATTTTATTCATTTACTTTATGTTTATCGAACATCAACTAATCCTGCAGGGTTCCACAGTCACGATCTTAAAAAAAAAAGCTACTAATGGACATAGAATCACGGAGTGTCAATCAATATTCAGTGGGCGGGGTTCCTGAGCTCAGAGCCATTGAAATGTCCATTAAGGGGACATGACTGGGTGAACGGTTCATTGGCTAATAGATGCACATTAGACAAGGTCACTCAGCTGACCAGTGCACATCAACAAAGCCTTGGGTTCAGCAGTCTGTTGAGGGTCAGATTTAAATCGGAGAACTTTTAAACTCCTGCTGTATGTTTAGGGAAAAGTATTGCTGCTCTCTTCAGAATGTGTGAAGCATTATTACGGAAATATTCCTTAACTAAAGTGTCCCTCAAAGTATATTCATTCATTCATCCATTCATTCCCTCCCGAACCGTTTATCCGAACTTCTCGGGTCACGGGGAGCCTGTGCCTATCTCGGGCGTCATAGGGCATCGAGGCAGGTTCCACCCTGGACGGAGTGCCAACCAATCACAGGGCACACACACACTCTCATTCACTCACACACTCACACACTACAGACAATTTTCCAGAGATGGCAATCAACCTACCATGCATGTCTTTGGACCGGGGGAGGAAACCGGAGTACCCGGAGGAAACCCCCGAGGCACGGGGAGAACATGCAAACTCCACACACACAAGGTGGAGGTGGGAATCGAACCCCCGACCCTGGAGGTGTGAGGCGAACGTGCTAACCACTAAGCCATCGTGACCTCTCCCTCAATGTTGCAACAGGCAATGTCCAAAATAGTAATTATCACACACATACACACACACACACACACACACACACACACACACACACACACACACACCATAACAAATTAGTTAAGGATTTGCGGCAAATGAGGTCTTACTCTGTTTAACCTTCTAGGATTCAACATGCTCACAATTCGAAAAAGTTTCCTCACAATAATCGAAGCGGCGCGATCGGGAAAAGATTTGTCGTTTATCGCGTCGCTAATCCCGTATGTTTGATCAGATGTCGCTACCGAGAGCCGAGCCGATTCTCCGTCACACTCGCGGGTGCAGAAAGCACCGATTTTATTTTCTCACAGTTTGAAAGAGGTTTTGTGAGCTCGCGGTTTCAGAGTGAATGAAAGCAGTGAAGAGAAATGGGTTAAGTATTCACCTGCAGGGACTGAATGAGATTAAGGAGTGGTTGGACTTGCCCTGTGTCATGACCTTTACTAAGTCACATGCCGGATATCGGATCATTTCCTTAACAAACACGGTGACACTTCGTGCTCCCGGTGCGATCGCTCACATGTACGATGCGTCGCATTTCGAAGAACATTTCGAAACAGTGCGCATCCTTTCATGCTCCTACTTAATATAATGAATTTCTCTGTCACTCTTACTCTCGCTCATGCAGTTCTCACAGGCTTTTCTTCTCCTCTTCATCGGGGAGTCCGGCTTGTGCGAGCGAGGCACAATAGGGACAGGGATGAAATGGGGAGAAGCTAATGAGCGAACGCCGCCTTCTACTGTTACGTATAGCTTTACCCTGTGTGGCGGAGCGCCCTCGCACACAATAGAGGGGTTTCAGGGGTCTGCACTCTATTTGATTGTATTTCCTGGCGTTGGGAATATACTGTTTGACTGTTAAGTGGGAGCAAAGGATGTAGACCACCTCTAGCGCAACCTTTCAGAAGAACAGGTGGGAACGGGTCCTGAAAAAAGTCTTTTGAGGTTCAGAAGAATGACCCCATGGTGGAAAGCCCAGTTAAAGTACATCCTCATTCTCCTGAATGTTCACGCAATTTCATCTTAGTGACTACGACCGCACCAGAGGGCCACTTCACATTTACATTCTCTCAGGGGGTTTTTTTGTTGTCGTTTTTGTTGCCATGGTTACCTGTATCTACGGGACGGAGATCGCTAAGAGGACCTGTCGAAGTGAGCAGGTGCAGCAGCTCGTGCATGACCGATTTTCATATCCATCGGCTCAACGATCAACAGGTGGAACATTAAAGTGCATGTTTTTCATCGAAGCGGTTTGTTGACATAAATACTTTACCAAATTTATTGTTTTAAACCGAATGTTTCTACGTTTTACTACCGAGTTATCGCTTATCCCGTCCTTTAGCTTTCTGATATGTTGAGAAGCGAGAATAGACGAGTAATTGCGCTTGGCTGCGACGCCGCTGCAGCAGACCGACAGCGCCGGCGATGCTGTTAGTCAGCA
>NC_062527.1:1057500-1172500 GCF_022655615.1 Tachysurus fulvidraco
TAGAACATAGTGTGCAGGCAGTTTCAGTACAAAAAAAAGTAAATAAAATATACATCTTTCAGATCAACCCTGTGAAAACTATACAAAATAATAGAAAAACACCAATCACAGTGTGCTTTGTCAAAACCTATGAGCTTTCACTGGTGTGATCCTGATCACAGGACCCGAACAAATAATAAATGTAAGGATCACATAAATTCAGGTCCAGAACATTGTGTGTACCCATTGTTATACACAGCTTTCAGGAGAAGAAAGATCATACAGCTTCCATAACACTGAGAATCTACAAAAACACTAATACAAAATAATAAACACCATTAACATTACACACATTAAAGTGTTTAGACAAATCTTACAATCTTTCATTGTAATTTTCTCCTGTGGGAAGCAATGCGGTATTTAACGAGATATTTTACCACTTTCCACTCTCTGCTTCCAAGGGCTTCAGGTTCTGCAGCAATGCACTGCTGACAGTCTTCCTTACCTGGTACTTCATTCATCACTAAGAACCTTCTCAAATGCCTTTCTACTGCAGAAACATTCTTCTGGTGCCCAGATTCTTTTTGTAACAGCTTGTTTACCTAGGTAGAAAGAAAAAAAAAGTTAGCCCATTCTTGACCAACTACTAAAAATAGCTGTTGAAGGTAAATCTCCACAGATTTTGTGCTGCGACAGTTAGAAACACAAAATTTGGAGTAGATTCTACGTACATTGCTACACAAGACAGCGAAATTTATTGAACATATTTTTCATGTTTTAATTGGAAGATAAGTTTTTTTCAAGTTAAAAATTCACATATAAATTGAATGGAGCCTGTTGTGTGAGTGATGTTCCAACAGTAACCTCATGCAAAATCATTTCTACAGCACCATATAACAGAGGCAGCATATAGCGGCATATAACAGAGGCCTGTCAGGGGCTTTTATAGAAGTTACAACAGGTCTCACAATAACATGTAGGTGACTGCAAGCAATCTTATTTTAGATACTTGTCTTAAACCAACCTCAGATGAGAATGTGTACAATTATGCATGTAGTAAGACAGGTTTTGATGCTGAAAATTGTTGTCCAAATGAACTACAATCACTTAAAGTGAGGTCCAATCGGAAGGGCCCCATAAGGACAAGACTAGGAACAAGAGTGTGTGTGTGTGTGTGAATATAAGTCGAACAACAAAACCTACAAAGCTGTTCAGGCGGGCCCCACAAGGGCAACACTAGAAACGTACGTGTGTAAGTCTGACTAGAGACATCTGAAAGGGTGTTTGTCAGAATAAATCCAATACCCAATGACCTACTCTGTAAAGTGAAGTCAAAATACCAATATGAGCAACTGCCTGTCTTGGTTGTGGAACTACATAGGGTACAATTCAACATGAATAGTAAAGACAGCCTACACATTGTTCCATTACCTGTGTGTTACTGTAGCTTCCTCCCCCTGGGATTTTTGTTGGGAACTCAGATCAGAGACCATCTCAGAGTCTGCTGCCACAGGAGAAGGCTGCTTATTAGTCACCTGAAAGACAGAACAATACTATGAGCATGTAATTCATTCTTAGTTATCATGAATATGGAGATACACTGAAGTTTCAACAATATAGTCGTGTAAAATCATTTCTACAGCAGTATATAACAGAGCCCAGTGCCTTTAATGGACTTTTATAGAAGTTACAACAGGTCTCACAATAACATGTAGGGGATTGAAAGCAATCTCATTTTAGATACTTGTCTTTAACAAACGTCAGATGAGAATGTGTACAATTATGCATGTAGTAAGACAGGTTTTGATGCTGAAAACTGTTGCCCAAATGAAATACCATCACTTAAAGTAAGGTCCAATCGGAAGGGCCCCATAAGGACAAGACTAGGAACAAGAGTGTGTGTGTGTGTGTGAATATAAGTCGAAAAACAAAACCTACAAAGCTGTTCAGGCGGGCCCCACAAGGGCAACACTAGAAACGTACGTGTGTAAGTCTGACTAGAGACATCTGAAAGGGTGTTTGTCAGAATAAGTCCAATACCCAATGACCTACTCTGTAAAGTGAAGTCAAAATACCAATATGAGCAACTGCCTGTCTTGGTTGTGGAACTACATAGGGTACAATTCAACATGAATAGTAAAGACAGCCTACACATTATTCCATTACCTGTGTGTTAGCATCCTCCCCCTGGGATTTTTGTAGGGTACTCAGATCAGAGACCATCTCGGAGTCTGCTGCCACAGGAGAAGGCTGCTTATTAGTCACCTGAAAGACAGAACAATACTATGAGCATGTAATTCATTCTTAGTTATCATGAATGTGGAGATACACTGAAGTTCCAACAGAAACCTCATGCAAAATCATTTCTACAGCAGCATATAACAGATGCAGCATAAAACAGAGGCCTGTCAGGGGCTTTTATAGAAGTTACAACAGGTCTCACAATAACATGTAGGAGATTGAAAGCAATCTCATTTTAGATACTTGTCTTAAACCAACGTCAGATGAGAATGTGTACAATTATGCATGTAGTAAGACAGGTTTTGATGCTGAAGACTGTTGCCTAAATGAAATACCATCACTTAAAGTAAGGTCCAATCGGAAGGGCCCCATAAGGACAAGACTAGAAACAAGAGTGTGTGTGTGTGTGTGAATATAAGTCGAACAACAAAACCTACAAATCTGTTCAGGCGGGCCCCACAAGGGCAACACTAGAAACGTACGTGTGTAAGTCTGACTAGAGACATCTGAATACCAATATGAGCAACTGCCTGTCTTGGTTGTGGAACTACATAGGGTACAATTCAACATGAATAGTAAAGACAGCCTACACATTGTTCCATTACCTGTGTGTTAGCATCCTCCCCCTGGGATTTTTGTTGGGAACTCAGATCAGAGACCATCTTGGAGTCTGCTGCCACAGGAGAAGGCTGCTTATTAGTCACCTGAAAGACAGAACAATACTATGAGCATGTAATTCATTCTTAGTCATCATGAATGTGGAGATACACTGAAGTTCCAACAGTAACCTCATGCAAAATCATTTCTACAGCAGTATATAACAGAGGCAGCATATAGCAGCATATAACAGATGCAGCATATAACAGAGGCCTGTCAGGGGCTTTTATAGAAGTTACAACAGGTCTCACAATAACATGTAGGTGACTGCAAGCAATCTCATTTTAGATACTTGTCTTAAACCAACCTCAGATGAGAATGTGTACAATTATGCATGTAGTAAGACAGGTTTTGATGCTGAAAACTGTTGCCCAAATGAAATACCATCACTTAAAGTAAGGTCCAATCGGAAGGGCCCCATAAGGACAAGACTAGGAACAAGAGTGTGTGTGTGTGTGTGAATATAAGTCGAAAAACAAAACCTACAAAGCTGTTCAGGCGGGCCCCACAAGGGCAACACTAGAAACGTACGTGTGTAAGTCTGACTAGAGACATCTGAAAGGGTGTTTGTCAGAATAAGTCCAATACCCAATGACCTACTCTGTAAAGTGAAGTCAAAATACCAATATGAGCAACTGCCTGTCTTGGTTGTGGAACTACATAGGGTACAATTCAACATGAATAGTAAAGACAGCCTACACATTATTCCATTACCTGTGTGTTAGCATCCTCCCCCTGGGATTTTTGTAGGGTACTCAGATCAGAGACCATCTCGGAGTCTGCTGCCACAGGAGAAGGCTGCTTATTAGTCACCTGAAAGACAGAACAATACTATGAGCATGTAATTCATTCTTAGTTATCATGAATGTGGAGATACACTGAAGTTCCAACAGAAACCTCATGCAAAATCATTTCTACAGCAGCATATAACAGATGCAGCATAAAACAGAGGCCTGTCAGGGGCTTTTATAGAAGTTACAACAGGTCTCACAATAACATGTAGGAGATTGAAAGCAATCTCATTTTAGATACTTGTCTTAAACCAACGTCAGATGAGAATGTGTACAATTATGCATGTAGTAAGACAGGTTTTGATGCTGAAGACTGTTGCCTAAATGAAATACCATCACTTAAAGTAAGGTCCAATCGGAAGGGCCCCATAAGGACAAGACTAGAAACAAGAGTGTGTGTGTGTGTGTGAATATAAGTCGAACAACAAAACCTACAAATCTGTTCAGGCGGGCCCCACAAGGGCAACACTAGAAACGTACGTGTGTAAGTCTGACTAGAGACATCTGAATACCAATATGAGCAACTGCCTGTCTTGGTTGTGGAACTACATAGGGTACAATTCAACATGAATAGTAAAGACAGCCTACACATTGTTCCATTACCTGTGTGTTAGCATCCTCCCCCTGGGATTTTTGTTGGGAACTCAGATCAGAGACCATCTTGGAGTCTGCTGCCACAGGAGAAGGCTGCTTATTAGTCACCTGAAAGACAGAACAATACTATGAGCATGTAATTCATTCTTAGTTATCATGAATGTGGAGATACACTGAAGTTCCAACAGTAACCTCATGCAAAATCATTTCTACAGCAGCATATAACAGAGGCAGCATAAAACAGAGGCCTGTCAGGGGCTTTTATAGAAGTTACAACAGGTCTCACAATAACATGTAGGTGACTGCAAGCAATCTCATTTTAGATACTTGTCTTAAACCAACCTCAGATGAGAATGTGTACAATTATGCATGTAGTAAGACAGGTTTTGATGCTGAAAATTGTTGTCCAAATGAAATACAATCACTTAAAGTGAGGTCCAATCGGAAGGGCCCCATAAGGACAAGACTAGAAACAAAAGAGTGTGTGTGAAGATAAGTCGAAAAACAAAACCTACAAATCTGTTCAGGTGGGCCCCACAAGGGCAACACTAGAAACGTACGTGTGTAAGTCTGACTAGAGACATCTGAAAGGGTGTTTGTCAGAATAAATCCAATACCCAATGACCTACTCTGTAAAGTGAAGTCAAAATACCAATATGAGCAACTGCCTGTCTTGGTTGTGGAACTACATAGGGTACAATTCAACATGAATAGTAAAGACAGCCTACACATTGTTCCATTACCTGTGTGTTAGCATCCTCCCCCTGGGATTTTTGTAGGGTACTCAGATCAGAGACCATCTTGGAGTCTGCTGCCACAGGAGAAGGCTGCTTATTAGTCACCTGAAAGACAGAACAATACTATGAGCATGTAATTCATTCTTAGTTATCATGAATGTGGAGATACACTGAAGTTCCAACAGTAACCTCATGCAAAATCATTTCTACAGCAGTATATAACAGAGGCAGCATATAGCGGCATATAACAGAGGCAGCATATAACAGAGGCCTGTCAGGGACTTTTATAGAAGTTACAACAGGTCTCACAATAACATGTAGGTGACTGCAAGCAATCTCATTTTAGATACTTGTCTTAAACCAACCTCAGATGAGAATGTGTACAATTATGCATATAGTAAGACAGGTTTTGATGCTGAAAACTGAAGCATATTAAAAAAAAAAAAAGAATTTTGCTTACCACCATTTTTGTTTGACAGTATGTATGATGTTGCCGTGTTCTGATCTTCTTTTTGAACATTATGGGTCTATAAAAATATTTTCAAATTGTTACACAAGTAGCCAGCATGAAAAAAATGCCTCCTAAAAACTATAATTCATATAACAGTCAAACCTTGTAAACAAAAGGCAGTAAAGTCAGGTGTGCTGTGATTTTAACTTAAGATAGTGTTTGTAATTAAAAAAATAACAGGACTGATGGCATTATTTAATTTCCCAAGTCACAGCACAACTGACATTAGCCATAAAAGCAAAGACAAACCATAATGAAGAAATGATACTATTAGAAATTATAATAGACACTGCAATGTTACAACAAACATCCCCCCACCTGTCAACTGCCACTGTAAACCCTGATAATGCCCATGAAGGGGGATTTATAACAGAGCTAATGTCATATATTAATTGTACCTTTTCCTGTTGTTTCTATGTCTGCTGTTTTAGACAAATGGTCCTTTATGTTTTTATAACTGCATCTTTACAAACATACTGGTCTTGATCCAGTTTAGAAGGGGAATAACACCAGAATGCAGTTTAATATGTGATTAAATGAAAGAGTTACTCAACTGTAAGCTCCTGTAAACAACTCTGTGTCTAAAAGTGTTAATGATGGACAGACAAAAGCACCATATGGGGCCCAAGCCATTTAAACATTAAAAGGACCTGAGTTACATTGGGGTTAATTCAGAATTAATTGGGCTATTATTTGATAATTACGCAGTTTGATATATAAATGAATAAGTTTAAATAACTAAATATTAATGAATAAATGTACACGCTATTCGCTTTATTAGTAAAAACACAGCTAGCGCTGGTTAGCGTCCGCTAGCCGTGATGTAGCTAACGCTAGCTCTAGCCGTGTTTGTAGCTAACGCTAGCCGTATTGGTTACTAATGCTAGCGCTATCCGGGTTGGTTACTAACGCTAGCGCTAGCCGTGTTTGTAGCTAACGCTAGCGCTAGCCGTATTGGTTACTAACGCTAGCGCTAGCCGTATTGGTTACTAATGTTAGCGCTAGCCGTGTTTGTAGCTAACGCTAGCGCTAGCCGTATTGGTTATTAACGCTAACGCTAGCCGTATTGGTTACTAATGCTAGCGCTATCCGTGTTGGTTACTAACGCTAGCGCTAGCCGTGTCTGTAGCTAACGCTAGCGCTAGCCGTGTTTGTAGCTAACGCTAGCGCTAGCCGTGTTTGTAGCTAACGCTAGCGCTACAGCTAATCTCACACCGGGGCTCGGTGTAGTGCGTACCCAATATAAGAGTCGTGTGATAAGTATGTATACTTTCCCCTTGTATATTACTGTAGTATAGCTGCAAGTAACTGGGAACCTAATAATAAAAGATGAACAATCTTAAATTTAACTCACCTCTTACTCATAACAGCAGGTCCTTTGTCTGTGAAACCTCGTGATGAAGATCCATAATTCCTTTCTCTCACAGCAGCAAATCTCGTAATAACCACCTGACATCGTATTATTCAATAAAACTTTATTTAAATTACAAGAGTGTGTGTGAGCTCACACACATTCCGGGACCATCGGACAGGTCCAAATCTACCTAGGGGGCGCTCGAGAACCGAGGGCCCACACACTCGTACCCAGTTTTTGCTACGTTGTGGGCCAAGTAAAAAAAACACATTAGGCATATCAGGGGAGTATCCTGAGCATGTTAAAATGAAAAAACGTTGTGGGGTCCGGCATTTTGGACCCCACAACGTAGTTGGGCCCCACACCGTTGGTGTGCTCCCGGTGACCGGACCCAACAAAGTAAGAAATGTGAGAACACACACACACACACACACACACTCTCTCTCTCTCTCTCTCTCTCTCTCTCTCTCTCTCACACACACACACTCTCTCTCTCTCACACACACACACTCTCTCTCTCTCACACACACTCTCTCTCTCTCTCTCTCTCTCTCTCTCTCTCTCTCACACACACTCTCACACACTCTCTCTCTCACACACACACACACACACACACACACACACACTGAAAGGACATGAAGACACATACACACCTAATGCACATGTAGTCGATTGTGAGTGTGTGTGTGTGTGTGTGTGTGTGTGTGTGTGTGTGTGTGTGTGTGTGATAGATTTCCCCGTATCTTCATTGTAATCTGTTACATCAATGGCCTTTTTTTGTCACGAGCTTTAGCTTCTGCTGACGAACAACATTGTCGGTGCTTTCGGGCTGCTGATGCTCCAGTTTTGGGGAAACGCGACTACACACACTGTTCATTAGAAACATAACATCGACATTTACAGGATTTTCTTTCTCATTAAATCTTTTCTATTTTTTGAGCGGTTTCACTTTGGGCTTCACACAACATGTTCTGTTCCTGCTGAGATCCCTGATGCTCTCCATCTTCACATTGACATCCCTCATTGCCAGAGCAGAGCTTTGTGGTGGCATTGTTGTGTTTTGTGGTGGCATTGTTGTGCTTTGTGGTGGCATTGTTGTGTTTTTTGTGGTGGCATTGTTGTGCTTTGTGGTGGCATTGTTGTGTTTTGTGGTGGCATTGTTGTGTTTTGTGGTGGCATTGTTGTGCTTTGGGGTGGCATTGTTGTGTTTTGTGGTGGCATTGTTGTGCTTTGTGGTGGCATTGTTGTGTTTTGTGGTGGCATTGTTGTGTTTTGTGGTGGCATTGTTGTGCTTTGGGGTGGCATTGTTGTGTTTTGTGGTGGCATTGTTGTGCTTTGTGGTGGCATTGTTGTGCTTTTTGTGGCATTGTTGTGTTTTGTGGTGGCATTGTTGTGTTTTGTGGTGGCATTGTTGTGTTTTGTGGTGGCATTGTTGTGTTTTGTGGTGGCATTGTTGTGCTTTTTGTGGCATTGTTGTGTTTTGTGGTGGCATTGTTGTGTTTTGTGGTGGCATTGTTGTGTTTTGTGGTGGCATTGTTGTGCTTTGTGGTGGCATTGTTGTGCTTTGTGGTGGCATTGTTGTGCTTTTTGTGGTGGCATTGTTGTGCTTTTTGTGGCATTGTTGTGCTTTGTGGTGGCATTGTTGTGTTTTGTGGTGGCATTGTTGTGCTTTGTGGTGGCATTGTTGTGTTTTGTGGTGGCATTGTTGTGCTTTGTGGTGGCATTGTTGTGTTTTGTGGTGGCATTGTTGTGTTTTGTGGTGGCATTGTTGTGCTTTGTGGTGGCATTGTTGTGTAATCTCTTGATGATGGAGCACACGCTTTTCTGTTGCACCTCTTTAGAGGACAAATGGGAGGACTTTCCACAGCACATTTTTGATGGAAACATCTCCAACATCTCCAACTAACTCTTCAAATGAGCAATCAGACTTCAGCTCACATGTCATTTGGAATGCATTTGCATTAGAAGTCCTTTTCTTTCATCTAACCACAAGTACGTTTGGCCTAACAAGAAGAATCATTCATCTTTGTTCAGTATGGTGAGGGTTCGGTGAGGTTTGGAGCTGATTTTATTCTAAGGGACCTGGCAACCTTGTTAGGATAAATGAAGTCATAGACTCCATGAAGTACCAGGAGATGAAACTAAATTGTGGTTGTAGTAGATGGATGGATAGATAGATAGATAGATAGATAGATAGATAGATAGATAGATAGATAGATAGATAGATAGATAGATAGATAGATAGATAGACAGACAGACAGACAGACAGATAGACAGACAGATAGATAGATAGATAGATAGATAGATAGATAGATAGATAGATAGATAGATAGATAGACAGACAGACAGACAGACAGACAGACAGACAGACAGATAGATAGATCAGTCATCAGCTCCGTGGCTCTCTCTCCCTCTCTCTCTCTCTCTCCCTCTCTCTCTCTCTCTCTTTCCCTCTCTCTCTCTCTCTCTCTCTCTCTCTCTCTCTCTCTCTCTCTCTCTCTCTCTCTCGGCTCTCTGCCTGTCCTTGATCTCATTTTAATGACTTCTACAATGATTTCGGAGCCCTAATCCTGCATTTGATGTGCTGCTTTAAAGGTCAGGGGACACAGTGGTGGTCGTATCTCTACCTGCTCGGTGTAATATAGCAAACTCCAATTAGCTTGTGTTTGAACACGAATGCCCTTCGGTGTAGCTTTATGACTTCTTGGTCTGTAGCGTTGTGATCAGTGGATTTGATTTTGCTCTGTGGGAACATAATATAAATCCTGATGCAAGACAACGACCGACAAAGTGTTTTGTGTTGCTGCGATTTTTCTGATTATGCAGCATCCAGTCAGTCACGCGGCCCTGCTGCAGATTTACCGCTTTGTTTCGCATGCGAACAAAACCTTTTGTTAGTACAGTTCCACCGATTAGGATTCGACCACACAACAATCAGCAGTCTGAGCGAGCGAGCGAGAGAGAGAGAGAGAGAGAGAGTTTAGGGAATATAAATGAGTTTGTGTGGGTAGCGAACACGTCCTCTGAGGAAACATCGGAGTTGTGAAACGGCATTTCTTTGCCTTTTCGGAGGCTGTCGCTCTTCTACGATTACAGATAATATGAGCCTGGGATGACTCTCGGATTTCGTACATCATGCTGAATCATAATCACAGTTTTATGTAAATGACATGAGCGCCGACGGTGAATCGTGTTTGCTCGAATCCCGCGTGACCTTCGCCGAGTTCAAAAGGAAAACAACACCAAACGCCGAGATCACTGATCATTGTTCATTAATATACAGGGTTGCCACCTTCAATACAGAAAAATAAGGGACGCCTGCCACAGCGGGGGCCACACCCCTCGGGGCCACGATGACCACAGTCCCGATGGCGTGCCAGTGTCGGTATATCATAACTTAAAACATGTATTCAAAAAAATATTAATATCGATACCAATGGACATTATATTAAGACGTCTGCTAGTGAACTCAGAGTGAACAGATGCACTCAGTCTCTCACTGTCACAACTTAAGTGGTCATATTGAATACACAGCTATGACGATAATAAATATACACCAACAAAGTGAGACTGAGAACACAAAAATAAGCTTTTGGAGGAACTTCTGAGATGCAAACCATATTTTATTGTAACTTTCTGAGCTGGACGCGCGGGGCGGGGGGGGGTGTGTAATCTGGAGATGCCATCATTTCATATGGATTTTCTGTCACTCTGACTCTGTCCAAAGAACCGGCGAGGCTGCGTCCCGCCCTCCTCTGACTCTGATTGGCCGTGATTCACGGCCCGTAACCCTAAAACAAACCAATCAAACCAACGATGGCAACGAGTATTACCCAATCAGGGGCAGTATAGGACGCGTCTCCACACAATGCGGGTGGGGTGATGTGCATGGGATGCTGTATAATGTGGACCTATGTAACATATGGGACAAATCGCGTCCCGTATCGATTTGATACGGGATGCGTCATTTTGCCTGTAAATACGGGACGATTCTGTATTTCACGGGACGGGTGGCGACCCTATTAATATAATATGGATTTTTTTTTTTTTTGTGCTAATGCAAAGGAGACCAGCTTGTTTTTTCCCCCAAGTGCATTCCATGAACTACAGGAACCCCGATTCATATGTTAAGCATCTCTCTGATTTGCATATCCCCTCTGCGATTATACAACCTTAACGAGGGGCATGTGAGAGACGTACGCTCGGCCCGCGCTCGGCCGGACGCTCTTGTACAGCCGTCTGTATAGATGAGAGAAATCGCACTAATGGAATCTTCAAACAGAAAAAGGCTATCTTCAAAAAAGAGGGAAAAAAAACCTCCTGATATTCTTCATTCACCATGACGATGTTAAATAATTTAAAGAGTTTGACGCTCGGAAGATTTTAAATAATTTAAGAAAGATACGCAGGTCTGTATTTGGTTTAAAAAAAAAATCAGCGCGTCGTTTTTTAAGCTTCTTTACTGTGAATATGCTTTGATTAAAAATGATGGACATAATGACACAACGCTGTACTATACAAATTTTATTATTTTTTTTATTTAATAGCGGTTAGTACGTTCGCCTCACACCTCCAGGGTCGGGGTTTGATTCCCGCCTCCGCCTTGTGTGTGTGGAGTTTGCATGTTCTCCCCATGCCTCGGGGGTTTCCTCCGGGTACTCCGGTTTCCTCCCCCGGTCCAAAGACATGCATGGTAGGTTGATCGGCATCTCTGGGAAATTGTCTGTAGTGTGTGTGTGTGTGCGTGAATAACAGTGTGTGTGTGCCCTGTGATGGGTTGGCACTCCGTCCAGGGTGTATCCTGCCTCGATGCCCGATGACACCTGAGATAGGCACAGGCTCCCCGTGACCCGAGAAGTTCGTATAAAGCGGTAGAGAACAAGCATTGTAGCCTCTCAGTGACTTATCGGATACAAGTATGTAAAAAAACCCAGAAACCGTAAAGTTTTATCTGGTCATAAAAGTTCTGAATGCAGTAAATCTTTAATATTGTGTGTGTTTGATGACGTAACTGTTGCTGTAGTGTGATAGAAGATCTAGAATTATGTTATTCTGTATAAAGGTGATTGAGGAAGTGTCACATTGTCACAAGTGTCACATTCAGTGAATGTAAAGAAAGTCTGACGTTATGCTCACAGTGGTAGATATGTCTGCATGATACTGGTGATTCTGTGTGTGTGTGTGTGTGTGTGTGTGTTGCACGTGTGACAGCGTTTTTGATTGCACTCCTGATTGAACATGACTCCCTGCTGATTTCGGTACTGGATGTCTGTGTCCTAATGACTCTCTGCTTCAGTGAATGTTTAGAGCCATGTGTCCCTGACGTGTGCATTCATTTAAATAACGTACAGACGCACAGAGACCCGCCATCGAGCCAGTACGGGGAAATGACGACGGGTTACACAGTTCGCTTACACAGAACGCGAGACGAAGCGCATTTTACGAGGCACAAAGTCATCGATCTCACGTCTCTTCACTTTTTCCGATTTTTTTTCCGACGAGCCCGATTTATCCGACTGATTAATCGCCGCTTTCCCAAAGAGCTTTGATGCGAACCGCACGTACAGGATTTAGATTTAGACGTGCCACGTACACGTACACCGACACCACACACACCCTGTACGTGGCTCAGCTCACACGCTCGTTCCTATAATGAAATAATGGATTTTTTGGTAAGTCTGAACACGTTCCCGTTATCCTGCTGGTCAATAATTCAGCGTTTCGTTCCCGACGGCAGAGGATTCTCCGTCAGGAGATTTTATTTTTTTTTGTCTGTGATATTTGATATTATGCATTTATTCGTTTTAGCACACTCGCGAATGTATAGCTTCACATTCTGTCCCACCAGCTTTAATGCGGTGCTCATGACTACATGACGGATACACAGTGGTTTTCTTTAGGATATGAACGAGAGACAAGAGCTAATCTTTCTTTTGTTTGATTTAAATGACTCAGCTGTGAGGTTGTGCATGTTTTGTTTTTTTCTTCCCCGGTCACAATGATCGTGAACAATGTCTGCTCGTGAACGTGCCTCTCTGATTCGGTGCCCGAGGCGGATGAAATTTCCACACTGTGACTCCGTGCCTGCAGCTACACTATGGTTTGTTTTTAGGGTTAATACTAAATTAGCCATCACCAAACAAATACATAAAGTCCCAGAGGACACCGTGGACCGATTGTACCGTGCCCTGATGTGGTGCGTGAACATGGGGACGAGCAGGTCATGTTTACGGCATCTGTTGGGAGTCATCTGTGCCGACGCAGTCGACGGTTACGGCACGTCTCTCTCTCTCACCCGGCACGTGGCGAACACGGCTCTGATATTTTAACGGCGCGAGGAGAACAGATTGGCTTCAGCCAGCACATCTGCTAGAGACAGACATGTTTTATGCAGATGGCTTCGTATTAGCATAATACAAATCGAATTAGCCTCCGTACCGTTTAGGCTCGATCACGCAATACGATGTGTCGATGCCGGTTTAGCACAAGCTTCTATTCTGCTGTAGCCTAATTGTTTCCTGAAATGTGTGAGGATTTCATTCTGTGCCTTTGTGCTTTGCTGCGTAATGAATGTGTCACTGAAAATTTGTAAGCTGATGACCAAGGAGAATGAAATTTAGCTCGAGGAGCCTGTTAGTGCAGCGTACATCCAGCCGGCGAGGCGAATGCCACATCTCATACAGACTACGGTCTGCTTGTCAGTGTAGCACTGGGTACGTCTCTGTCAGCTCCCAAACTCCTACGAGCCTTAGGTTAATAACCGGTATATCATGTACGCAAGTTCGGCCAGTGGAAAGAAGCCTGTCTGACTACATATTGGGACACTGATGACTCGATGAGCCTATAATGACTTAATATTTTAGATAGATGGTATGTATAGATAGATAGATAGATAGATAGATAGATAGATAGATAGATAGATAGATAGATAGATAGATATCATATATATACATCAGATGTCATATAAATTTGTTAGCTTAAAGGTGCGGTGCACGATGTTTGAAAGCTAATGTTGACATTTGAAATCACCAAAACAAACCCGCCCCTAACCCAAATGGGTGTTACCCCTGTATTGATAGCTCCGCCCACACATACATACGCGACCCAGGCGACTATTATGGCGGAACCTGTTGGGGCGGCCGGCCGAGGGGATATTTTTATCAGTAAATGAACACAATGAGTAATACTGCGGTAATACAGATGTGTTTTTGTAGTATTGTGTGTTGTAGCGTGAAAGGTTTAGCTCCGTTTCACGCGGAAGACGACGTTCGACACCTAGAACCCGAGGCAGAGGTAACGGCAGGTATCCGCCATGTCAGTGTTTCAATCGCTTTCTGCTAATGTCACACATGTGCATTGAACGCTCTCTCCGCCACATATTGACAAGACACGCTCCTTTCTGCTCATCGGCTACACGTTTGTTTTGTTTTTGTTTTGCTTGGCATTTTTCAAACGACGTGCACCGCACCTTTAATCACAGTGCTTTTATGTCATGGTGCTTCAAGCAGGACCGTAGGCTAGCTAGTGGATTTTATTTTTTAGTTTTGATCAAAAAATAAATAAAAAAAAGATAAAAATTAATAAAAAAAAAAACCAGAAGTAATGTCAGACTTACAAGGTACTTATATTTGTAGACAAACTTGCCTGAGAGTTTATCTGCCGGTTTCAGGCTTGAGGAGATATCTCGTCAGGGAACACGTTATATTTCCTCATAGTCATAGTGATCCAGGGAGCTGGTTGATACGATACGTCCGTATTCATCACGAACGGGAATCCAGCCTAATAGAATGACAAAACATTACATTACTTTATCTCCTGTATTATTAATCCATTATTATATCGCTCTTACAATTCAGCAGACTTTGTACTTCGATTCTTCCCATTAACTGGAATGTGCAATTACCATCAAGCTAAAGTAGTGCAAATAAATAACAGGAGCCTGGAACGGTAGCTAATGCGGTCGTGAGTGCTGTGAACCTTTTTCCTTTATTACTATTAGCTACTTCTCATCTCTCTGTATTTCTCTCTCATCTTATTTTGACATTTGCACACATCGAATCCTCCAGACGTTGTGAATAGACAGTGTCAGGTGAGTTAGCCTGAATTCGCTTGCTTTCTCTTGATTAACGGCGTAACGGGACATTCACGCCGCCTGACAACGACGACGCCCTTTATGTGATTGGCAGCTACATTCTTCTCTCTATTTGACTTTGAAGAGCAAAGTTTTTCTAGCAGGAAAATGTGGTTTGGAAACCACGGTAACCAGGAACCAATGATTGCAGGATACCGTGGTTTGGAAACCACGGTAACCAGGAATGATTGCAGAAATTCACGGTGCTACGACAGTCTGTGGAGTTATTTGAAAAATAACACACGCATAATGCTAATACGGTCGTGCCGGTCGTAGCCGAGTGACCCCTAAGAGACGGGCGTGCGTTGGGTTTCGTTTTGAGACGTCTGCCGGTTTTTTTTCCCCTTATGTACTCTTGTGTGTAGAACTCATTTCTTACTCATCCCACCTATACCCCTTTTCCCCCGAGGCAGTTTGAGTGCAGGTTCGGAGCCTAATTTAGAACCAGTTCTTTCTGTTTCGACCGCCAAAGCACCGGCTCCGAACCAGGAAAAGTGCTACACGTACACGTTTTATTCGCCGCGTTTGGGTGTTTATGTAGGTTCACAAAGCCATGAGCATTAACAGTAAAGTAACATCCGCTAATTGTTGTTGTGTTTGTGTTTGTCGCTGCTGCGCTAACGTCGCTGTGTAAAGTGACACGTATACAGTGACGTCACACTCGGCTCTGTGACGGCTCGCTAGCCGGTGGAAAGGCAAACCGGTTCTTGGAAGGTTCGCCAGTTGAACCAACTTTGAACCAGCACCAGCGCTAGCTCTGAACCAGCACCCGGTTCTTTCAGGTGGAAAAGAGGCACTAAAGCCACCATTCGTACTGTAAGTCCAAAATGTCATTTCAAATCCAGTAACCGAGTAACCAGTCGTCGATACGGAGCACGAAAAAGAAAAAAGTATTAATTGTATATTTTTTTCTAATATCTGTAATAACACGTTAAAATCTGTCTGGCATTTTAGAGCCGTGTGCTTCGGTGGACAGTCTACCTCGACGTCAGCCAGCCAATCAGAATCAAGCAGGCAACAGCACTGTGTTATAAGCTGATTATATTATATACGGTGGGGCACAGAAGAATAGCTCGGCCATTTCTGAACCAAACTCTGAACAACGTGTACAGAAGGACTGAATAGGAAGGCGAAATAAAGTGGAACAAAACAACACTGAACAGTCGGCAGACAGGGAGCAAGTGCGTGGATCGGAATTGGAGGCGGGGCTACTTTTCCATGTCCCACCCTGTATTACATTACATTACATTACATTACATTACAGCGCTGATACACAAATCTGGAATGGATCATTTAAGTGTTTTAATCTCTCCAGTATTAACCGGACAACCTTAAAAACTCATTCCCTTCTCCCATCCTCATGTCGGCTTCAAGCTTTCTCGATTGCCGCAGAGGTCAACAAAGAAGACGCGACGTTATTTTGACTTACATAATATAATTTAACTATTTATCAGAGTAGTGATCTTTATTTATCTATCTATCTATCTATCTATCTATCTATCTATCTATCTATCTATCTATCTATCTATCTATCTATCTATCTATCTATCTATCTATTTATTTATTTCAATTATTTATCAGGAGCGCCATCCGTAGCAAACTATATCAAGGATGCTAATTAGAAAATGATTAAATACTTATATTTAAAACGTCTATTAATTGGAGCATCAGTAGAGAAAATGTCATCTATGGGCGCAATAGAAGACTCATTTCTAAAAGGATTCTTTGTCGAAATATATCGTTGCGGTTCAAACCGTTTTCCGATCGTTGCAGCAGAATTGCTTAAATATTATAACTCAGTGGTCCCCAACCCCCGGGCCAAACGGTACCGGGCCGCCCAAGGAACATTAAATTATTTCTATTTTATTTACTGTGGTTTGTGCGGCTTTCCATGGACGAGAGGTTAACCGGGAGCTGAGAGATGTCACCTAAAGCCGCACCGATACCGCGCATGCGCAAAATATCATGATATCGGGCCGGGTTTAGGTGACGTCTGGAGCTGAGCGGCTGCAAGCGGCAGTGGTGTTGTAGCTTTGGTGGAGAGAGAAGGTGTGTATCGCTCTTCTCTCTGTTCACCGGTACTTTGTCATGTTTAACAGTGCTTGGTGTACGTGTATATTGTGTTTGCTCAAATTTAACCCACAAATTAGCAAAAATGAGCACGAAACAGACGTCGTTAGAAAGTTAGAAACTCTGCCGGTGTTCTGGATTAAAGTCATGGCGGAACACCCTGAGATTGTCACCACAGCACTTACATCCCTATCGCCATTTCCGACATGCTATCTGTGTGAAGCGGGGATTTCTGCAGTGACGGCAACCGAAACAAAACAACGGAATAAACTGGACATAAGCGACACACTTCGGGTGTCATTGTCTCCTATTACCCCAGATGGAACCGTCTCGTTGTAAAGAAACAAGCTCAGGGTTCTCATTGATTTAGCGTTGTAGTGAGTTAAAAAGGCATGTTTAAATACAATTACATTACAATTATCAATTTTAATTTAATTGTATAGACGCCACTCCCACCCCCACCCCCAGCAGGCCGCGGTAAAATGATCAAACATTGACCAGTCCGCGGCGAAAAAAAGTTTGGGGACCAGTGGCATAAACCATCCAGATGATATTTTGCCATTGCAGTTGTTGTCAACTGAACATCCGAAATGATGGGAAATCAATATCTGTAATAGAAAAGTACCTGCAAACCAACAACTCCACGTCGGGTTTAAAGTTTAACACTTCGATGTTTGTTGTACAATGACGACTCAGACGGAAGGTCGGACCGTAATTAAGAAATACCTGCAAACTGGACACTGCTGTCGCTGTGTACATACTGTTATATTACCGACTGATCGAAAGCCCGGACGTTTACATGGTCACCGGGATACACAAGCAGCACAGCTATGTAAATATTAGGTAAGGTCAAATTCTGGCTAGTTGCAGCGTACAGTTCTTTTTAATGTAGATGATTACATCTTTTGACATTGAGCACTGAGCACTTTTGACATAAAAGTGGAATATAAGCTTCAGAGGAATATAAAGGTTCAGGAAGAAAATAAAATGAAATAAATCTTTCAGTATAACATTTAGATTGGTCCCAAATTTCAGAGGAAAATCTCTCTGAGATGAAACCTTGAGAGGAACCAGACTCGAAAGTGAACCCATTCTCATCTGGGGGGAAAAGTCTTTTCTATCAATTTTAATTTCAGTTCATTATGTGTTACATCCGTCTTTAGTGCGAACTTAAGCCGAAACAAAATGTCTACAGTATTGTGCAAAAGTTACAGAAACACCTTCATTTTTATGTTGTTTTAAAAGACCAAAGCTTCATTTTCCAGAATTGCAGAATAGTTTGTGTTGTTAATTGTACATGTTGTTATTAAGCAGTAGACCAGTTGTCAGAAATCTTAGAGAAAACTCAGAGAAAATCTCTGTACATGGATCAGTGTGAATAAGAACAACTTGGTCAAGTCTTTCCTGATGAACACCGAGTTTTTCCTGATGAACACTGAGTTTTTCCTGATGAACACCGAGTCCTTCCTGATGAACACTGAGTTTTTCCTGATGAACACCGAGTCCTGCCTGAGGAACACCGAGTCCTTCCTGATGAACACCAAGTCCTGCCGGGGAAACACAGAGTCCTAACTGATGAACACCAAGTCATGCCCAAGGAACACCAAGTCCTGCCTGAGGAACACCGAGTCCTGCCTGATGAACACCGCATCCTGCCTGATGAACACCGCGTACTGCCTGATGAACACCGAGTCCTGCCTGAGGAACACCGAGTCCTGCCTGAGGAACACCGAGTCCTGCCTGAGGAACACCGAGTCCTGCCTGATGAACACCGAGTCCTGCCTGATGAACACCGCATCCTGCCTGATGAACACGATGAACACCGAGTCCTTCCTGAGGAACACCGCGTACTGCCTGATGAACACCGCGTCCTGCCTGAGGAACACCGAGTCCTGCCTGAGGAACACCGGGTCCTGCCTGATGAACACCGAGTCCTTCTTGAGGAACACCGCGTACTGCCTGATGAACACCGCGTCCTGCCTGAGGAACACCGCGTACTGCCTGATGAACACCGCGTCCTGCCTGAGGAACACCACGTACTGCCTGATGAACACCGAGTCCTGCCTGAGGAACACCGCGTCCTGCCTGAGGAACACCACGTACTGCCTGATGAACACCGAGTCCTGCCTGAGGAACACCGCGTTCTGCCTGAGGAACACCGCGTACTGCCTGATGAACACCGCATCCTGCCTGAGGAACACCGCGTACTGCCTGAGGAACACTGCATCCTGCCTGATGAACACCGCGTCCTGCCTGATGAACACCGCGTCCTGCCTGAGGAACACCGCGTACTGCCTGATGAACACCGCGTCCTGCCTGATGAACACCGCGTCCTGCCTGATGAACACCGCGTTCTGCCTGAGGAACACCGCGTCCTGCCTGAGGAACACCGCGTACTGCCTGATGAACACCGCGTCCTGCCTGATGAACACCGCGTCCTGCCTGAGGAACACCGAGTCCTTCCTGATGAACACCGCGTCCTGCCTGATGAACACCGCATCCTGCCTGATGAACACCGCGTCCTGCCTGATGAACACCGCATCCTGCCTGATGAACACCGCGTCCTGCCTGAGGAACACCGCGTACTGCCTGATGAACACCGCGTCCTGCCTGATGAACACCGCGTCCTGCCTGATGAACACCGCGTCCTGCCTGAGGAACACCGCGTACTGCCTGATGAACACCGCGTCCTGCCTGATGAACACCGCGTACTGCCTGATGAACACCGCGTCCTGCCTGATGAACACCGCGTCCTGCCTGATGAACACCGCGTCCTGCCTGATGAACACCGTGTCCTGCCTGAGGAACACCGCGTCCTGCCTGATGCTTGACGTGACCAGTTGTTTGACAGTGTTTCTGAAAGAGCTGATGCTGCTGTATTTATTGTTTTAGCAGAATTCTGTTCAGACAAATGTTCTGTTTGAAATAAACCCAATAAACATTTGAACAGTTTTGTGTTCACATATTAAAATGTCTCAATAACAGTTCAGTATTGCTGAATATTGTACAGTTTATTTGTACTTACACTGTTATACATTATTAATATAAAATGGGACCCAATGTTTCCACCCCAAAGACACGTGGAGTGGAGTGAAGGGACTTTAATGGCATTGCCACGCTACATGTATGAATCGATTGAGCTCGGGCACTGAGGTTACAGTGTAATATCGGATCTGTTGTTGACGTGCTCAACTTTTATACTTTTTTCAGTTCTGTATTCATTGTCTTTTCTTTCCTTGATCCCGACTCCTTGTTGATATTCTCCCACCTTGTTTCTCGTTGCAGTGGTGGATGTTCTTGAGGAACCTGTGGCCCTGATAGCGGTGTTCCATGCCCATGATGGACAAGTTGAGAGACTGTCGTAATGTGCTGCTGGTGCTCTTCTTGGCTCATGTGCTCACGGCACTGGAGGTCCCTCTCGATCGTAAGTACACACTCATTCACAACAGCGTCTCAAAATGTCTTTAGACTCCAAGCACAAATATTTCTCCAATATGGACTAGGGGTGTAACGATATATCGGGACACCGGGTGCATCGCGATCGTGGATATGTGCGAAGTACATCGGCATCTTGTTAATTATCGATTTAATGCAGTTCTAATCGAGTGTATAGAGATAAATATATACACAAGATCCGGTCACAGTCTGGTCACTTGATCACGTCCTTTCATTGAGAGCATGCACATGAGACGTGCACTTGTGAAGTCCAATAGCCCGATAGCTCCAGACCGCAACGACCGATATGCATTTAAAGTTTTATGGTTACACGACCAGGGTTTTAAAAGAACTTATTAGAGGCTTCAAAACAACACAGGAGGCTTCAGAAATCGGCCGTTTTTAGCCGACTTTGGAGCTCCGTTTCTGCCGTCGAGCTCATTAAGCCTCAGTTGATTATTTTACACACTTCAGACTCTTTTCTCAAAATATTTTTTATAGAACTCAATAGAAATGTTTTACTATTCACTTTATTTTTTTTTAGCTATATGTTTTATTCTGCAATTCTTCCGATGCTAATTAGGATTAGCTCATTTTTATCATGATGCGTTTAAATATTTAAAATTACACCACGGGGACGTGCTAGCTTAGCGGTTAAGGTGTCGGACAACCGCTCCCAAGCTCTAGAAACCTTATGATTATCGTGTATGTTTACAACGATTGCTAACATCCTTATAACGTATAGTGGTTATAATAAATTACGACCATCTGTTAATGCACCCAAAGCATGTTTCGATCAATCCAAACACACAGCTATCTACAAGCCCCAGCTCTTTAAACCTACACTAATATGTTCTCTTCTTCTATACTTGTCATTATTGTTCTCTTTCCTGTCGGGGAATAAAGCTAAAGTTCTGGAAGGATGTAAGTTACGATTATGTTTTGCGGTTGGATTTCTGTTTGCTTTTGTGTTGCGTATGACCTCAGTGCCATGTCGTGGACTTGCAGTGATTTCTACCTTAGTTTACGTTCTTATCCATGTGTGGATGCTTTGGGAGATGTTTAAAGAAACTTAGATGCTCTTCTGCTTGAAATGTTTTATTCAATCGCATGAAGTTCATCTATAAATCCCAAAAAATATATATTTGTACCGTTTAAAGGACATATATACTGTATGTTGCATGCTAGTCTCGCGTGCTGTGATCCGCTCAAATTTGCTTGCTTTTGTTTTGCCCAAATAGACATAGTCCGAACTATGAATGCATGACATCCTGTGTTCCAGTTTGCTTGTGAGTGTGTGTGATAGGGTTTGAAGGCGAGTGTGTGTGTGTGTGTCATTGCAGTGTATTAGTAAATGTTCAGAGTAAGAAATGGCCGTCTGGATTTATCCGTTTTTATGTGTGACCGCAGTGCCACAGCCTCCAACCATAACCCACCAGTCTCCTAAAGATTACATCGTCGATCCCCGAGAAAACATCGTCATCCACTGTGAGGCCAAAGGAAAACCACATCCAAGGTGAGAGATTTATGTCGTGCGTAGTTATACATGATCGATTCGGATTTCTTATCGTCTCTGTATGAATTGTTACCGGAGTCAAAAAGCATTTAATCTCGGCCGTTCAATTACTTTCTGGAGCCGCGATCAAAGGTTATAACGGCGGTACAGCAAAAGGGATGTGAAGATAAGCAAGTAGCAGTTAACTAAAGGATAGAGTTTAATTATGATAGGAAAAGTCTTTGGTCTGATATCTGTAAATTTCACAAAGAGCTTCGTTCTCAAAGCAGAAAGAAAATCGCCAGAAATGTGTTTATTCGATTTATTTGATCTTTTTTGCTTTTTAAACGTTTAATTAGTCTGGTTGTGATAAAACATTACTTTTGCTATAGTATTTTCTGATGATTGTATATATATATATATATATAATTTATATATGGCCAGAAGTATGTGGACACCTGAGGATGATACGTCCTCGTTGAACATCCCATTCCAGATCTAGTCACCTCTTTGAGTTATATTAAAGGTGCGGTCTCCGTCGTTTGAGAAATTCTTCAGAAAACTGCGTCGGGCCGCCAAGCAAAACAAAAACAAAACAAACGTGTAGCCGATGAGCAGAAAGGGGCGGGGCTTGTCGATATGGGCGGAGAGAGTGTTCGGTGCGCGTGTGTGACGTTAGCAGAAAGCGGTTTTAACATCGACATGGGGGATAAAAACAAAGAAAGAAAGAAAGAAAGACTTACGATAAGGACAAGAAGTAGGACGTGTTGATATAGGATCAGCTTTCCAGCGCTGGAGAGAACTGAAGGAGCAGGAAGTTGGCCACATATTCACAGGTTGGAGTTTCCCGAGTCAATAACTCCTGAGCTAAACGCTGTTACTACACAAATAACACCTCTTTTCTATCGTAGTAATGTAGAGAGGCAGCTACAACCGCGTTTTGTGTAGTAACAGCGTTTAGCTCAGGAGTTATCGACTCGGGAAACTCCCACCTGTGAATATGTGGCCGACTTTACTTAAGACGCCGAGGCGCTTTTTTCCTTCTCGATAGGTGAGTAACGTTGGTTTTGCTTTGTTACACAGAACTAATATATGCCTTTGTCCTTTACATCATTATGCTTGTGTGGCATTTTTGCTTGTTTGTTTATCTACAATCGTATTGTTCTTCCCTTCAGCTATGATAAAGACACGTTTCTTTCTGTTAGTCGCCTGGGTTACATACGTACGTGTGGGCGGAGCTATCGATACAGGGGTGGGACCCATTTGGGTTAGGGGCGTGTTTGTTTTGGTGATTTTAACATTAGCAACATTGGCTTTCAAACAACGGAGACCTCACCTTTAAGCTCCCTTCTTCTAAGAAGGCTTTCCATTAGGTTGTTGGTGTTCATTGAGCTACAAGTACATTCGATATCAGGTACTGATGTTGGGTGAGGAGGTCAGTCAGTGTTCCTGTTCATCCCAAAGGGGCTTTGTGCAGGAGACTTGAATTCTTCCACTGCAAATTTATCAAACCATTTCCTGGAAGACTCATGTATAAGTAGGATGGTCAGATTTTACACATACATCTAGCGATATAATGTACTGTGTATTTGATAGATAGATGGTCTGTAATCCGCATAGTAAAGAACCACTGGGTCTTTTAAAAAGACCACATCCACGAAGGCCGTACGTGAAACAGCACGTCGTTATTTTGCTTCGCTGAAATGTTTTGTATTTAAACAGTTTCTCCTGGACTAAGAACGGCATGCATTTCGACGTCGAAAAGGACTCTAAAGTGACCATGAAGCCTCATTCTGGGACTCTGGTGATGGACATCAGTGGAGGAGAGAAAGCAGAGGATTACGAGGGTGTCTACCAGTGCACTGCACGCAACGAGCATGGAACAGCCATCTCCAACAACATCGTCATCCGCCAGTCGAGTACGGTTCACTTACCTGTTCTTAACCTCGCTGTTTCTTTTCACTTATTTTAAATGTGTCATTTTATGCTTAATTTTTAAACTTGCTTTTTGTTATTCATGTGAAAAAAAAGGCATGTCTGCCATCATCAGAGCGCTTATTTTGGAAGGTACATCCATTTAAACACACAGCATGCAACATTTCCTCGATATTCCCATCATATTCTCCTCATGTTGAAATTTTTCACCTCGAAAAATGTTCGCTTTTTCCCTTCATCGTTCCGAAAGACACCTCGAAAGTGCATTTCTTTTTGCATTTCGGTTTGCACTGCAGAGTAAAAAACGTGTAGAAGACCCGTAAGCAGACGTGTTGTGTGTCGTGTCGTGTCGTGTAGGATCGCCTCTGTGGTCGAAGGAGAGGATCAAACCGATCATCATCCAGGAAGGCAGGTCTCTGGTGCTGCAGTGCAGACCTCCTGCAGGACTCCCTCCTCCTATCGTCTTCTGGATGGACAACAGTAAGCCTTTTTATTTCAGCCTCCACCGCATCTCAGACCCGCAGCATTAATCTGCAGCATTACTTATATATATATAAGCCTTTTATATAGCAATAAGAGAACCAGGCTTGTGTGTTCAGTGTGTTCAGTGTGTACAGGTGTACAGTGTGTCCAGTGTGTACAGTGTGTACAGTGTGTACAGGTGTTCAGTGTGTACAGTGTGTCCAGTGTGTACAGTGTGTCCAGTGTGTTCAGTGTGTTCAGTGTGTACAGGTGTTCAGTGTGTTCAGTGTGTACAGTGTGTCCAGTGTGTACAGGTGTTCAGTGTGTTCAGTGTGTTTGGTGTGTTCAGTGTGTACAGTGCATTTGGTGTGTTCAGTGTGTTCAGTGTGTTTGGTGTGTTCAGTGTGTACAGTGTGTTTGGTGTGTTCAGTGTGTTCAGTGTGTACAGTGTGTTTGGTGTGTTCAGTGTGTTCAGTGTGTTTGGTGTGTTCAGTGTGTTTGGTGTGTTCAGTGTGTTCAGTGTGTACAGTGTGTTTGGTGTGTTCAGTGTGTTCAGGTTTTCAGTGTGTTCAGTGTGTACAGTGTGTTCAGTGTGTACAGGTGTTCAGTGTGTACAGTGTGTTCGCTGTGTTCGGTGTGTTCGGTGTGTACGGTGTGTTCAGTGTGCTCAGTGTGTACAGGTGTTCAGTGTGTACAGTGTGTTCAGTGTGTACAGTGTGTACCGTGTGTACAGTGTGTTCAGTGTGTACAGTGTGTACAGTGTGATCAGTGTGTTCAGTGTGTACAGTGTGTACAGTGTGATCAGTGTGTTCAGTGTGTTCAGTGTGTACAGTGTGTACAGTGTGTTCAGTGTGTACAGTGTGTACAGTGTGTACAGTGTGTTCAGTGTGTACAGTGTGTACAGTGTGTACAGTGTGTACAGTGTGTTCAGTGTGCTCAGTGTGTACAGTGTGTTCGGTGTGTACGGTGTGTTCAGTGTGTTCAGTGTGTTCAGTGTGTACAGTGTGTTCAGGTGTTCAGTGTGTACAGTGTGTACAGTGTGTTCAGTGTGTACAGTGTGTACAGTGTGTTCAGTGTGTACAGTGTGTACAGTGTGTTCAGTGTGTTCAGTGTGTACAGTGTGTACAGTGTGTTCAGTGTGTACAGTGTGTACAGTGTGTTCAGTGTGTACAGTGTGTTCAGGTGTTCAGTGTGTACAGTGTGTACAGTGTGTTCAGTGTGTACAGTGTGTACAGTGTGTTCAGTGTGTACAGTGTGTTCAGTGTGTTCAGTGTGTTCAGTGTGTACAGTGTGTTCAGTGTGTACAGTGTGTACAGTGTGTTCAGTGTGATCAGTGTGTTCAGTGTGTACAGTGTGTACAGTGTGTTCGGTGTGTACGGTGTGTACGGTGTGTACGGTGTGTACAGTGTGTACAGTGTGTTCAGTGTGTACAGTGTGTACAGTGTGTTCAGTGTGTACAGTGTGTACAGTGTGTTCAGTGTGTACAGTGTGTACAGTGTGTACAGTGTGTACAGTGTGTTCAGTGTGTACAGTGTGTACAGTGTGTACAGTGTGTTCAGTGTGTACAGTGTGTTCAGTGTGTACAGTGTGTACAGTGTGTTCAGTGTGTTCAGTGTGTACAGTGTGTACAGTGTGTTCAGTGTGTACAGTGTGTACAGTGTGTTCAGTGTGTACAGTGTGTACAGTGTGTTCAGTGTGTACAGTGTGTACAGTGTGTACAGTGTGTTCAGTGTGTACAGTGTGTACAGTGTGTTCAGTGTGTACAGTGTGTACAGTGTGTACAGTGTGTTCAGTGTGTACAGTGTGTTCAGTGTGTTCAGTGTGTACAGTGTGTACAGTGTGTACAGTGTGTTCAGTGTGTACAGTGTGTACAGTGTGTTCAGTGTGTACAGTGTGTACAGTGTGTACAGTGTGTACAGTGTGTTCAGTGTGTACAGTGTGTACAGTGTGTACAGTGTGTTCAGTGTGTACAGTGTGTACAGTGTGTACAGTGTGTTCAGTGTGTACAGTGTGTACAGTGTGTACAGTGTGTTCAGTGTGTACAGTGTGTACAGTGTGTTCAGTGTGTACAGTGTGTACAGTGTGTACAGTGTGTTCAGTGTGTACAGTGTGTTCAGTGTGTACAGTGTGTACAGTGTGTACAGTGTGTTCAGTGTGTTCAGTGTGTACAGTGTGTACAGTGTGTTCAGTGTGTTCAGTGTGTACAGTGTGTACAGGTGTACAGTGTGTACAGTGTGTTCAGTGTGTACAGTGTGTACAGTGTGTTCAGTGTGTACAGTGTGTACAGTGTGTTCAGTGTGTACAGTGTGTACAGTGTGTACAGTGTGTTCAGTGTGTACAGTGTGTACAGTGTGTTCAGTGTGTACAGTGTGTACAGTGTGTACAGTGTGTTCAGTGTGTACAGTGTGTACAGTGTGTTCAGTGTGTTCAGTGTGTACAGTGTGTTCAGTGTGTACAGTGTGTACAGGTGTACAGTGTGTACAGTGTGTTCAGTGTGTACAGTGTGTACAGTGTGTTCAGTGTGTACAGTGTGTACAGTGTGTTCAGTGTGTACAGTGTGTACAGTGTGTACAGTGTGTTCAGTGTGTACAGTGTGTACAGTGTGTTCAGTGTGTACAGTGTGTACAGTGTGTA
The DNA here is from genome assembly GCF_022655615.1 of Tachysurus fulvidraco. Classification (NCBI taxonomy): domain Eukaryota; kingdom Metazoa; phylum Chordata; class Actinopteri; order Siluriformes; family Bagridae; genus Tachysurus; species Tachysurus fulvidraco. The sequence goes on from NC_062527.1 coordinate 1,084,527, forward strand.
CAGTGTGTTCAGTGTGTACAGTGTGTACAGTGTGTTCAGTGTGTTCAGTGTGTACAGTGTGTTCAGTGTGTACAGTGTGTACAGGTGTACAGTGTGTACAGTGTGTACAGTGTGTTCAGTGTGTACAGTGTGTACAGTGTGTTCAGTGTGTTCAGTGTGTACAGTGTGTTCAGTGTGTACAGTGTGTACAGTGTGTACAGTGTGTTCAGTGTGTACAGTGTGTACAGTGTGTTCAGTGTGTTCAGTGTGTACAGTGTGTTCAGTGTGTACAGTGTGTACAGGTGTACAGTGTGTACAGTGTGTACAGTGTGTTCAGTGTGTACAGTGTGTACAGTGTGTTCAGTGTGTTCAGTGTGTACAGTGTGTTCAGTGTGTTCAGTGTGTTCAGTGTGTACAGTGTGTTCAGTGTGTTCAGTGTGTCATCAGTTCCCCTGAACATTAGAACCTCCCTCCCTCTGAGTACTAGCAGGTATTACTGCCTTTATGAAGCCGTTGTGTTTTACTGTGACACACTTCAGTATTTGGGTTAAAGCCGTTTCTGTTCCTCTCTTCTTTTTGATCTTTTTCTGCTTCTTCACTCCATATTGCTCGTAACCGATCAAGCGTGTAGCTGTCATACAGGCCCTGTGTAATAGCCTCACCTGTCTGTGTCTGTCTCTCTCTCTGTCTCTCTCTGTCTCTCTCTCTCTCTCTCTCTCTCTCTCTCTCTCTCTCTCTCTCTCTCTCTCTCTCTCTCTCTCTCTGTGTCTCTCTCTCTCTCTCTCTCTCTCTCTCTCTCTCGCTCTCTCTCTCTCTTAAACACACACTTGCGCGCTCTCTCTCTTAAACACTCACTTGCTCTCTCACACTTTATCCTTTACTCTTCATCCCCCTTTCTCTCCCCTTTTTGCACCTCTCTCTCTCTCTCTCTCTCTCTCTCTCTCTCTCTCTCTCTCTCTCTCTGTAACTCTCTCTCTCTTTCTCTCTCTCTGTCTCTCTTCTCTCTCTTTCTCTCTCTCTGTGTCTCTCTGTCTCTCTCTCTCTTAAACACACACTCGCTCTCTCACACTTTATCCTTTACTCTTCATCCCCCTTTCTCTCCCCTTTTTGCACCTCTCTCTCTCTCTCTCTCTCTCTCTCTCTCTCTCTCTCTCTCTGTAACTCTCTCTCTCTTTCTCTCTCTGTCTCTCTTCTCTCTCTCTCTCTTTCTCTCTCTCTGTGTCTCTCTGTCTCTCTCTCTCTTAAACACACACTCGCTCTCTCACACTTTATCCTTTACTCTTCATCCCCCTTTCTCTCCCCTTTTTGCACCTATCTCTCTCTCTGTCTCTCTCTATCTCTTAAACATACACTCACTCTCTCACTCTCGATCTTACTTTCCCTCCATCCCTCTCTCTCCTTTTTTTTGCTCCTATCTCCGTCTCTCTCAATCTCTCTTGCTTCCTCTCTCCCTCCTCTCAACCCCCCCCCTTCTCTATATCTCTCTCTCTCTGTCACATTTTTACATCCCCAGATTTCCAGAGGCTTCCACAGAGCAGCCGTGTCTCTCAGGGCCTGAACGGTGACCTCTACTTCTCCAACGTGATTCTGGAAGATTCCCGAAGTGACTACATTTGTTACGCACGCTTCCCACACACACAGACCATTCAGCAAAAGCAGCCCATCAGCGTCCGTGTCCTCAACAGTGAGTCCCTTATGCGCGCTGCGTGCATCTGTAGGAGCAAAGCCGGGGGTAGTTTCCCCGCACCGGTTTATGATAACGATAACCACACTTTGCCATGCCATCAGCTCTGAATGGGTGGCCTTGTCTGGAGTCCCGTAGGTTTTTGTTTGAGAAACTGCAGTAAAGCCTCCAAACCGCAATTCATCACGGTAATGTACTGTCCTGTCTCTCCGAGGGACAAAGAGTAATCCTCGGGGCATGTTTTTGTGAAACGTCACACACAGAACAACACTTTAACCCTTTCATTAATCATGTTTTTTTTTCTTGTGTCTGTTCATCCATATAGCCACAGACTTTTTTTTATATTGTTATTCAGCCATTTTTTGAATCTTGATTTTTGTAAAAATTTGATTTCTTTTTATTTTTAATCATGATTTACATGCATTTGAATTTCTGTTGTGTTACAGTGGATGCAATCAATGAGACAATGGCAGCTTATTTGAATGAGACTGATTTGTTTGGTGGTGAGTGATGCCGCCCCCTAGTGATTGCCCCTCTGTACTTTAACCAACCCCTAGCGATTAACCCCTCTGTTATTTTCACCAAGCACAAATCACTCACTAACTCAAAACTTCAAATCGACCTTTCCTCACTTTCCCAAATCAGACGATGGTTCTGTTCTTGTTCTGTTCTTGTTTCTTAACGTTTCCAGATTTTCCGTACGATCCGTTTTATCTGATCCGATCAGAAGGACGTCTCTGCATGCTGATATTTCCTCTTGCTTTCCAGACTTCTTCTTCAGCTAATTTCCCTCCAACACTATTTTCTCTTTGTTGTTATCTGAAATGGTTCATTATTTTAGTGAAAAATGAGACATTAGCTGACTAAACGATCTCAAGGTCATCGTGATCGTCTTAGAAGTTCATCATGACTAGGGTTGCAAAAATTACGGGAATTTTCAAAGCTGGAAACTTTCCATGGGAATTAACGGGAATATATGGGAATAAACTGGGAATTTAAAAAAAAATGCAGAGTTGCCTATGACAAGAAACTTAAATGTAGTTAAAAAAAATCTTAACAGCATAATTGTGTTTAAAACGACAAGATTTAATGCAGTTTAAGTTAAATTTATTCCCTGCATTAATCGGTCACTTGCACACAGCACACTGATTACTGGAAGGCCATTGAGGCCAAACCCCCTGCAGGTACTTACATTCTTCTATAACATCCACAGTAACACTTTATTTTAGGCTCATTTAACTAGTTGCTTATTAGCATGAATATTAATAGAATATCGGCTGTTTATTAGTGCTTATTAAGCACATATTAATGCCTTATTCTGCATCACCGTATTCTACATTCTTAATGGTACAACATACCTAAACTTAATAACTACCTTACTAACTCTTAATAAGCAGTAAATTAGGAGTGTTACACATACACAGATCACTTGATGACCCCCCCCCACACACACACACTCACTCCCCCCGAAATAAAAAAAACTCTATAAAATAATGTTTATTACAATTATTAAGTTTATTATGTTTATTACAAGCATAATAATGTTTATTATGCTTTTATGTCACTCAATGAAAGAATCAATTAAAGTTCTACTTACCATGAAATCGTTCAAGGCGTAATTTAAAAAATTTGTATTACTTTGCATGCGCGTCTGCTTATGACCAAACAGCATGTTTATTTATGTTTGTATATGATATAGTTTAGATAAATTTCCCTATATTTCCAAATCATTCCCATAAATTCCCGTAAAGTTTCCAATTTTGAATATTTCCAAAAGTTCCCGTGGAAATTTACCGTAAATTTACCGTAAACTTTCCGCCCCTTTGCGACCCTAATCTTGACTCGTTAGTATCTAGTTCAAGATAGTGAATTATATTCTACTCTAATAACACGCTTGTAGATTTTCAGACGAATATCGTAAACAAATCGTCCAGTAACTTCCACATCGTCCATTTATCCACTCTGTTCATCTCATTCAAGCGATTCTGAGACTCACTCGCACTTTGCTCATTTCTCATTGATGCTGCTGCCTCGTATTCACTCTGGGACTCGTTCACTAAAGGGTTTAAAATACACTATATTTGCTTGATGTCTGATATTATATGCCCGGTGGCCTGACTCGAGGTAAAGCCAGTTCATTTGATTTCATATAGCGTCTATAACAGCGACCAGGATCGGATTAGAACGCTACGAGTATTTTACTAGCGAGTCGAAACGTGGCGTCCGGCTCGGCGTAGTATTACAATATTAAAGCGATTATTTCTCAGCTGTGCCCATGAAGGTGTTTACCTGCTCAGACCTGCTCTCACTGTGAGTCTTCTCACTACTTCAGATGACGCATTAGAGGAGATCCAACCTTCGTTTTTGGTTCCGATCGGTTCGAGCAGCTCGAAGATGGTCCTGAGTGGACAGGTTCTGGAACTGGAGTGCATTGCTGCTGGACTGTAAGCCAACTCTTACTTCTGTGTTATTGTGACTGCGACTGCTTTCTTTTTACCAAAAGCAACAACAAAAGAAAAGGAATCCTTTTTTTTTCCACTCAAATGTTAAAAGTAAATGTTGATATTAAACCTATTTCTGCTCTCTGTGATGCACCGAGTGTTTGTACGGAAGCGGAAGGTTTATCTTCAACCACTAACATTTTAACATTCTCTCTCTTAAACATACACTATCTCTCTCTCTCTCTCTCTCTCTCTCTCTCTCTCTCTCTCTCTCTCTCTCTCTCTTAAGCATACAGTCTCTCTCTCTCAAACATACACTCTCTCTCTCTTTCTCTCTCTCTCAAACATACACTCTCTCTCTCTCGTTTTCTCTGTCTCTCTCTCTCTGTCTTTCTTAAACATACTCTCTCTCTCTCTCTCTCTGTCTCTCTCTCTCTCTTAAACATACACTCTCTCTCTTTCTCTCTCTCTCAAACATACACACTCTCTCTCTTTCTCTCTCTCTCAAACATACACTCTCTCTCTTTCTCTCTCTCTCAAACATACACTCTCTCTCTCGTTCTCTCTGTGTCTCTCTCTCTCTGTCTTTCTTAAACATACACTCTCTCCCTTTCTCTCTCTCTCAAAAATACTCTCTCTCTCTCTCTCTCTCGTTTTCTTTGTCTCTCTCTCTCTGTCTTTCTTAAAAATACACTCTCTCTCGTTTTCTCTGTCTCTCTCTCTCTCTCTCTTAAACATACACTCTCTCTCTCTCTCTCTCTCTCTCAAACATACACTCTCTCTCTCTTTCTCTCTGTTTCTCTCTCTCTCTCTCTCTGTCTTTCTTAAACATACTCTCTCTCTCTCTCTCTCTCTCTCTCTCTCTCCCTTAAACATACACTCTCTCTCTCTCTCAAACATACACTCTCTCTCTCTTTCTCTCTCTGTGTCTTTCTTAAACATACTCTCTCTCTCTCTCTCTCTCTCTCTTGTTCTCTGTCTCTGTCTCTCTCTGTCTCTCTTACACATACACTCTCTCTCTTTCTCTCTGTTTCTCTCTCTTTTAAACCTACATTCTCTCTCTTAAACATTCTCTCTCTCTCTCTCTCTCTCTCTCTCTCTCTCTCTCTCTCTCTCTCTCTCTCTCTCTCTCTCTTCAACAGAAAACATCTCACACTGAAAGCCAACTAAAATCCTGACTCATTTTATATCAGACGTGCTGCCATAAAATAATTGATCTGTTTATACCCATTGAATTTTTTTCATTCCAGCGGCAGAACGGATAAAAAAGTCAGAGCAGTAAATTCTCTCATGCTGTATTTTTTTTTCTCTCCAGCCCCACTCCAGAGATCTCTTGGAGCAAGGTGAGCCGCGACCTCCCCGCCTCTAGAACCGAGTACTTAAACTTTCAGAAAACGCTCCAGATCAAGGAGGTCACCGAGGCAGATGCTGGAGATTACCGCTGCACTGCCAAGAACCACCTGGGCGCCATCCACCACACCATCCACGTAACTGTGAAAAGTGAGATGGATAGCAGTCTCCATCACTTTACTCCACAATTTGCTCTACTCTACATTTCCTTTTATTGATTTTTTTAAATGCAGTGCAGGACTTTATCATCTGGGGAACTGATGTTCTGTCAGTAAACAGCATAGAATATTGAGAAACTTTATTCGATTGTCTCGTGAAAAGTGCAGTACAGGAAAAAGGTTTGGAGCGCCGACGGCATTAAGAGATTGTATGTATTGTATACTGTAAACAAATGATGTCGCGAGATCGAAAACCTTTGCATAATGCAGGCCTCGATCTTATGAGCAATATGAATTAGTTATTTCGTTTGTCCCGGTTTTCTGCCAAAAGTGGTTGGTCTCGGAACGACGGCAAAAATCCATAAGAACAGATCGATTGCGTGAAAAGATTCTAATCCAGTCTCCTGTGTTGTTCTGTTTGTTTGTTGATATCCAGCTGTTCCGTACTGGATCAGTTCACCACGTAATCTGGTCTTGGCTCCACTGGAGAACGGGATGATGACCTGCCGAGCTAGAGGCGACCCCAAACCCACCGTCACCTGGTTCATGAACGGAGTACCCATCGAAAGTCAGCTCATTTCCTTATTACAGACCGCGGTGTTCGTTAAGAGCCACATTCACAGTCACAAATCACATCAGTATTCATTTAGGGAAAGTTACGTGTGTTCGGAGAAGGTTACACAGCCCTGGTGTTATTAATACTAACAACCGGAGGTGGGGGTGAGTCACACGTGGGCAAGTCACAAGTACGTCTCAAGTCATGAATGTCAAGTCAAAGTCAGGTCGAGTCTTTTTTAATATTTGTCAAGCAAGTCTCAAGTCTCAAATATGCAACAAATCTGACTCGAGTCAAGTCGAGTCCCTATCTCTGAGTCATTTAACTCAAGTCCGAGTCAAGTCTTGAGTCATGAATGTCAATTCAAAGTCAAGTCGAGTCTTTTTTTAATATTTGTCAAGCAAGTATCAAATTTTCGACTTAAGTCTGACTCGAGTCAAGTCGAGTGTCCCATCTCTGAGTCATTTAACTCAAGTCCGTGTCAAGTCTCAAATCATGAATGGCAAGTCAAAGTCAAGTCGAGTCTTTTTTAATATTTGTCAAGCAAGTCTCAAATATGTGACAAATCTGACTCGAGTCAAGTCGAGTCTCCCATCTCTGAGTCATTTAACTCAAGTCCGAGTCAAGTCTCAAGTCATGAATGGCAAGTCAGTCAAGTCGAGTCTTTTTTTTCATATTTGTCAAGCGAGTCTCAAGTCTCAAATATGCGACAAATCTGACTCAAGTCAAGTCGAGTCCCCCATCTCTGAGTCATTTAACTCAGGTCTGAGTCAAGTCTCAAGTCATGAATATCAAGTCAAAGTCAGGTCGAGTCTTTTTTAATATTTGTCAAACAAGTCTCAAGTCTCGAATTTGTGACTCAAGTCTGACTCGAGTCAAGTCATATGACTCGAGTCCCCCATTTCTGCTAACAAGATTAGCAAAGTCTTCTGTTTCCTTCAGTAACACTGACTAAAGTGGATTTTAATGCATAATGCTCTTAAATAAATCTAATAATTCTTAAATAACCTAAATTCGACATAACAACCCAGATATAATTCACAGGTAACTTCTGAGGAACATTTCAGTCTCTTCAGGGATTCTTTCCCCAAAATTTGCAATGAAACTTGAGTTTTGTGCTTTTTAATTTTTTTATTTTATTTTTATTATTATTATTATTATTATTATTATTATTATTATTATTATTATTATTATTATTATTATTGTGAGCACAAGATCCTTCTTTTATACTCCTACCAGTGAACACTTTGTATACATAGAAATTTTATGTCTCTGAATGTGGCGCTTTTAATTGTCAAAAGTAAATAGGAAGTAATTAGAGTGCAGGAATCTATAAATGTTCGCCTTATAGATCTAAAGCGGTTTTCACTTCATGAGTTATTTCTGTCCAAATCTGTCCAAAAACTCATGATTTTATGGCTTCTAATAGATTCTCCAGCAGACCCAAGCAGGAAGGTGGAGGACGATATTATTACTTTCACCGAGGTTCAGACCGGATCCAGTGCCGTGTACCAGTGTAATGTCTCTAATGAATATGGATATCTGCTTGCCAATGCCTTCGTCAATGTACTAGGTAATATTTCTGTATTAAATTGTCTCGTTCTTTTGACTTTTTCGGCGAATAAAACGGTACATTTTATATTATATAGTTGTCGTGTCGCTCTCGATGTATCGCGTTTACGTTTATGGCGTTCGGCAGACGCCGTTATTCAGAGCCACTTACATTTTTATCTCATTTTATACAATTGAGCAATTGAGGGTTAAGGGCCTTGCAGTGGCAGCAGGGGTCCAGTAGGTCAGGGGCCCAGCAGGTCAGGGGCCCAGCAGGTCAGGAGCCCAGCAGGTCAGGGGCCCAGCAGGTCAGGGGCATATAACAATACAGAAGTCGTGCAGTAGAATGTAACTACATTAAATATGGCAAAGCTTTCACCGGCCCTGACTCCAGGGTTTGATTAAAATACGTAGATAGTCAAATTAATTAAAAAATGAAACGTCGACTAATTCGATTCATTTGAGACAGCCGTTAGTTATCGTCCATGAGGCATTTATTCTGCTAACATAACTTGTAAACATATTCAGATATATTTAACATCTAAATTTGTCCTTCGTTGTTACAGCCGAGCCTCCCAGAGTGCTCACTCCTAATAATAAAGTCTACCAGGTCATCATGAACAAACCTGCGCTTCTGGACTGTGCATCCTTTGGCTCTCCTATTCCCAGAGTATCATGGTATGTGAGTGTGTGTGAGTGTGTCTGAGTGTGTGTGAGTGTGTGTGTGTGTGTGTGTATGTATGCGTGTCCATTTATTTGTGCCTCTGTGTTTGCATCTGGTTGTCTGTTGTATATTAACAGCCCTACTACGGCTCTGCAGTCACGGACAGAGTGTTTAAACCAGAGTTCAGACATTTCTGCGCTTTTACAGTTAATTACCCAGCTTCGGTTTTCTGTGAAAACTCAAACCACACTGTCTCCAACACACATCCAAAACTTTCTCACAGCACCATAATTAGAGCCGGAGCGGTCGGCTCATACGGAAGAATTCACCGACGGTTTTTCCACTTTTAATAGAGCATCTATGACAGTATATAAGAATTTATTATTTTTTTTTCTACTACTAACAGTTCATTATACTAAGTTGCTTCGTTATATCAAGCACCGCAAGCACTGCGTGCACTATTTGTTAGTCTGAAAGCTTTATGAACTACACTGCTCTAAAATAGAATATACGAAAGTCGTTCACATCATTATTACGCACAAAATTGTTCAAATTTCATTATAAAACGTCTTCATTTATTTATTAACAAAGTAGTAGAACCTTCAGGACACGTTTGTCCTACAGCTCACCATAACAAGGCTTCAAGGGAAGTCAGGAAAGTTAATGTTTAAATGAACCCGGATATCGATCGTTCAGGGCGTGTGTTAGTATGTCGGTCATTTTTGATTATGATTGGCTGCCACTCAGCGTATCCATCTTTGTCATCACTTTATCTCCTGGGTATTTAACTGTTAGTGGTTATTGTGTTGGGGTCATTCTGGGCAAGGAGGATCCGTTATTAAAGCCGTAACAGAGGAAACATTTATATGCTAAATACGAGTCTGTCACCTTGATGCTAACTTATGGCGCGGTGGATGTTTCTCTCTACAGGTTTAAGGACAGTCGCTCCAGTGTTTTGGTTGGAGACCCGTATGTGTTTCATGAAAATGGAACTCTTGAGGTTCCTGTGGCACAAACACTAAACAGTGGCAAATACACCTGCGCGGCCACAAACTCTCTCGGCACCTCTGAGAATCACGTATTCCTGGAGGTCAAAGGTGAATATCTGAGAATTTTATACAGCACTTACTTATTGAATTTGAGAAAATCTTGCCTGAGATAGATCAGTAATTGCCACTTTATTTATTTATTTATTTATTTATTTATTTATTTATCTATCTATTTATTTATTTATTTATTTATTTAAACCTGTGAGTATCCCTGTAATAGTTTAATGCCCTTTACCATCTTATCAGGCATTAGGCCAACAGGTTCGGCCATTAGCTTGCATGTTGTCTATTTTCCTAATGAAGGTAAACGATGGTAAGTGCTTTTCCGGAGAGCAAAACAGGAAACCGGTGTTACGTGTCCATTAAAAGCCTAAAGAACTTTCTTTCTCTACTGTCATTTGCCTACAGACATGTTGGCACCTTTACTTTAACTGAAAGCTGGCATGTGCAACTCAGTTGTAAGGGATATACTGTATAAATATATATGATGCCCTTTCATTTCTCTCTGTTAAAGGAGCGGTGCACGATGTTAGAAAGCCAATGTTGACATTTGAAATCACCAAAAAAAACACGCCCCTAACCCAAATGGGTGTCACCACTGTTTTGATAGCTCCGCCCACACGTACATACGTAACCCAGGCGACTATTATGGCGGAACCTGCCGGGCGGCTGGCCGAGGGGATATTTTTATCAGTAAATGAACACAATGAGTAATACTACGGTAATACAGATGTGTTTTTGTAGTACTGTGTGTTGTAGCGTGAAAGGTTTAGCTCCGTTTCACGCGGAAGACGACGTTCGACACCTAGAACCCGAGGCGGAGGTAACGGCAGGTATCCGCCATGTCGGTGTTTCAATCGCTTTCTGCTACTGTCACACACGTGCACTGAACGCTCTCTCCCCCGCATATTGACAAGACACGCCCCTTTCTGCTCATTGGCTACACGTTTGTTTTGTTTGTCGGCCCGACTCGGTTTTCTGAAGCGTTTTTCAAACATCGTGCACCGCATCTTTAAATGTGAATCTACTCTGTATCCATTTTAATTTTGCGATTAAAATTTCAGACGCTCCCATATTCAGATTGTTAAAGAACGTTGAATAAACAATTCTTTATTCTCTTTTGTATTGGTTTTGATTATAGCCTTAAACTTGGTCGAATTACATTCCTCAGTCTTATAACTACAATCCTTTCCTATTAATGTTACAAAATGTACCGGGAGAAAAAACTTCTCTGGTAATTACTGAATAATTGGATTTAAGATGAATAACTTACTTATTAGCTGCTACTTTAAGGATTAAACTCTGTTCCCAATTAGTGTAAATCTTGTGTTCTCTGTTCCTGTGCTCACTCAGAGCCCACACGGATCCTGAAGCAGCCCAATTACAAAGTCGCCCAGATCAACCAAGACGTGGTATTTGAGTGTAAAGTGAAGCATGACCCGTCTCTCATTCCCACCAGGATTTGGCTCAAGGATAACGAAGAGCTTCCTGAAGACAGGAGGTGTTTATTTACATGTTCATTTGTTTCATGATGAATTTTGGTGCAAGTTCGTTAACATATACTTTGGCACTGTGAATCCTGAGGTCAGAGGTGTATAAAGTGTTCAGATCGTTGATATGGTGTGTGTTAAAGTCTACTCAGAAACGAGTCCCCGGTGTCAGAGTTTTATCAAAAGTAACTCTGCTTCACGGAGGGCACGTTGGCTTAGTGGTTAGCACGTTCGCCTCACACCTCCAGGGTTGGGGGGGTTCGATTCCCGCCTCTGCCTTGTGTGTGTGGAGTTTGCATGTTCTCCCCGTGCAAACTCCGGGTACTCCGGTTTCCTCCCTCGGTCCAAAGACATGCATGGTAGGTTGATTGGCATCTCTGGAAAATTGTCCTTAGTGTGTGTGTGTGTGTGTGAGTGAATGAGAGTGTGTGTGTGCCCTGTGATGGGTTGGCACTCCGTCCAGGGTGTATCCTGCCTCGATGCCCAATGACGCCTGAGATAGCCACAGGCTCCCCGTGACCCGAGAAGTTCGGATAAGCGGTAGAAAATTAATGAATGAATGAATGAATGAATGCATGAACTCTGCTTCACTTCATGCTCTATCACACCACCCTGTTGTTGATGAATGTACTATAAAAACACACAATGTTGTTATTCCTCATGTAACAAACACATGCTCATGTTTTTATAGCAGATGCAATCTTTAATCTGCTGTATTTAAAGCAAAGGAACCACTTATTGTTCTTATTTATTCTCTCTTTTAGCATCTGGAGAAGTAGCGATATCACTTTTGCTTTGTGTTACTAGTACCGAGTATTTCGAAAGTGCCTCTGAGGCCTTTATATTAACGACTACTCATTTTCTCTGGCACACTATTTATTAGTTTTTAAATATACTGTATAATGGATCGTTACGACGTGCCTCTCGGGACTGGCTTAATTAGCGGTTAGAGATAAATCCGTGGGATTTCGTCCTGCCGGTTCGCTTGGGACGTGTGTGATATTTTGTTATAATTGCAGATTTGTCGTGGGCGCAGACAGCCTTACCATCCTCAAAGTAACAGAGAGCGATAAAGGGACATACACCTGCATCATGAACACCACTTTAGACCAAGACTCGGCCAGCGCACAGCTCACTGTTGTCGGTAAGGATCCGTTATTTTCTTATATGTATATATAAATATAAATATATTAAAGGACAGTTTGCTATTAATTGCTTTCTTATTCAAGATCTCTCTTGCTAAATATCTATCCTGTAAGAAATGTATACTAATTGCTAACTCCTACTCCGCCACTCCTACCGCGCCGATCTCAGAGGCTAGCCCGACACCGGCGCTCGCTTACGGTAAAACCAGCCACACAGCCCTCATTTAACATCCCATACTGCCCTCGGTTGGTGTACGTGTGTGTGGAGGGTGCAGTCAAGCACAATATGCTTCATCTCATACTGTTTGCCTTGACGTTTGTGTTTGCTGCTTGAATTTGCATTGTATTTATTGTTTTATTGATTGCTTGTGTAATATATTTATTATTTCGCTTTGTAGAAGACAACGTTCTGTTTTCCTATTTAAGCTTAGACAAAAATGTATCAAATTTAATGCGGCCTAGGGCTTTCGAGCCGCATGCACCAAATTCGGATATGTTGTAGACGCCGGTCTGAAGTTTTATGCTCTTACTTTTCTAAGCGATCCGAGTACCGGTACTTCTGGTACCGGGTCTCAAAGTGGCCTTTTTTCCCATAGACTCCCATTATAAACTTTGGAGGTCTGCACCAAACTCGGCAAGCTTTTGAACTATCTACACACAACTCGACCAGCTCCTTTAGGGTGATACTCTGTATCGACTGGCCTTTCGGTTGTGCCGTAGCCCCGCCCCTAAAATATGCAAAATCAAAAAACTTTTTACAACACGGACATGTGACATATCAAAACACTCAAAATAATGAGGGGAACTTCCTCACGGGTATTCTGATGATGTCACGTGATGTCACGTGAAAATAAAAAAATTTGCACAACATAAACATGTGACATATCAAAACACTCAGCATAACGAAGAGAACTGCCTCGCGAATGTTTTGGCACCCTATCTTTCTGTCCACTTTCCTCCAAAAGTAACACTGTCCCGTATGTCCGCTCGCCTCCAAAAAGCACCGGCCTTTGCAAATACTTGCATCGTCAAAGCCAACATCAAAGTTTGTCACGACAAACTTTACAAATCTAGTTTATCTGTGCGTTATATATAGATTTGTTTATATTTCTGTCTATTAATCATTCAAAATATAAAATGGCATTGTTGTTTCCAGATTATTTGAAGTAGATTTAATAGAAAAAAAAAAACCTTTTTGACGAGATTATATAAGCCACTTTCTATATTTGTGTTTAAATTATTATGTGTGTGTGTGTAAATGTTGCCAGTGTATATTGTGTCCCTAATGACTGTGTAGCTATACAGAAACTAGACAGTCATGCTTAATGTGAATACTAAAGATGTGTCCAGTGTTTCACATGGATTAGATTAGATTAGATTAGTCCATCGTTCTGTGGTGTAACATTTATATTTATAGCTGATTCATTTAAAATAACATTTTCTTTTATTCCTTTGAGTGTATTTTACAAACTGTTTGATTAGACCAGTGTTTGGTGTAAATTTGTCTGATTCTCTCGGGGTTGAATCGAACAACACGAATATAATACAAGGATTATGTAAAAGTTTAAGTTGAAAAAGGTGAAGGTTAATTTGTGTAATTAGATTAAGCCAGAATTAGTAGTTAGGATATAAAATACATCGCTGTAATCCATCTGAAACAGTGAATACATCATCAGGATTATATTGGAGTTTTCTGTGTAAGTATACAGATATTAGAGACACTTAATATAAACTCAGACCTTCTAAGTTGTGCATTTTTAGATGTTTTTACATATGCATGAATTATTTTGCATGTCTTTTGCATTTTACAGCACTTATTTCACCATATGTATATAAATACATATTCTTTTGTATTTTAGGGTTGTTTGTTCATGCATTTTTGCCTGTAGGTAGCATTACAGGCTCAGCTCAGGAGTGCTGTCTTCATCAGTTGCTATATTTAGGCCCTGTTCTTTGTCCATCTGCAGAGCAACCAGATCCTCCTACAGATCTGGAGTTAACGGATCCGGGCGCACGGAGCGTCCAGCTCACCTGGATCCCTGGAGACGAGCACAACAGTCCTATCGAGAGTATGCGCCATTTCTTTTCAGATTCAGCTACTTATTACTCATGGTATTGTGTTTAAAGTCCTCTCTTTTGATTGGGAGAGAATTCACAGGGTGCTTCTCTGGTCCTGATGATAGAATAGAATAGAATAGAATAGAATAGAATAGAATAGAATAGAATAGAATAGAATAGAACAGGGGCATAGAAGCCTTTATTATCACCACATATACATTACAGCACAGTGGAATTCTTTTCTTCACATACCCCAACTGAGTAGGTTGGGGTCAGAGTGCAGGAGCAGCTATGATACAGTGCCCCTGGAGCAGGGAGGGTTGAGGGCCTTGCTCAAGGGCCCAGCAGTGGCAGCTTGGCTGTGGTGGGTCTTGAACCCCCGATCAACAACCCAGAGCCTTAACCAGTTGAGACATCACTGCCAAGGCATAATAGTGCAGTGTAGTTACTGAGATGACACTGTTAATAATGTTGTGGCGTAATGACGTAGGAAAAACAAACGAGCACCTTATTCGATTAGTCAGCTTTAGAAACAATACAAAATCCATCCATAGATTTATAGACTGTAATGAGCCAGAATGTCAATTAATACAGAACAAAAAAGCTGATTTGATTATAAACTGAATTTAATTAGCTTTACGTCTGTTTCTCTGCAGCCAGTGTTCTGAAACTGTGGTCTGGGGATCCTAGAGCTCCACGATAATTGGCCAGGGCGGTTGACAATTTCCTAATTTGGATACAATGGTGGAATCAGTCAATTGTTCAATCATGATTACGCTGTTATGTGTCTAATTCTTTTGAAAGTTGGTAGCAAAATAAATCTGTACTTAAATGACTGCTGACTATGACTTTGAGACCCTCTGTGTGAGAAAGCAACAAGTCGCTACTCATTCTGGGGAAATATATTCATGGCTTCTTGAAGAAGAGTATTTTATCGATAGAAAAATCGTATTTTGGTCAAAACCTGCCTTCGTTGTCGTGACTGATTTCAGCCTCAGAGACGTCCATCACGTTTTCCCAGAACGTAGTGCGTACTGTATATTTAAGCATTAGCACTATAATTAAGTGAAAGTTTTCATAGTCTATAAATAAAAACAGAAGAAACTGACGATGTATTTAGGAATCACTCGATCTGCAAGCTGTTGAAGTCTCTACATGGTTTGTTTGTTGCGTTTCAGAGTTTCTTATAAAATAAAGTAAAGGCGTAAGAACACAACATCCGTTGCTAGTGGTTTGTTTTTTTATGTATGCCCTAAATGTCGTCTTTTTTTTTCCCCAGAGTTCCACATTCAGTATGAAGATGTTCTTCATGACAAAGGAAAATGGCATAACCTGACAGAGGTACCCGGCACTAAGACCACAGCTCACCTCAAGCTGTCCCCATACGTGCACTACAGGTTCAGAGTCATAGCTCGCAATGAAGTTGGCTTTAGCCATCCAAGCCAGCCTTCACACGTGTACAAAACAAGCCCTGCAGGTAACTCCCTTTTTTTAGTGCTAGTGCACAAAGATCAGCCAGTCTGGAATGATTCATTTGTGCCATTGTTTCAAATATAATTGTCTCCCTTAGCTCCTGATGAGAATCCCAGTGAAGTCAAAGCCATGGGAACACAGCCTGATAATTTAGTTATATCATGGAAGGTAACATAAATCACGTATATAACTATGTAGCTCTATAACTCACGTAGCATATGTAAATTGTGAATCTTGTTATATTCAAACCAACCGATTATGGCTAAACCTTCTTTTAAAGCCATTGGATGGTCTTCAGTCGAATGGTCCTGGATTAAATTACACAGTCAAGTGGAAGCAGGATACGGAAACACAATGGTCTTCTGTCACCCTGTTCAATGTTTCTAAGTTTGTGGTATCTGGGACCCCAACCTTCAAGCCGTACATGGTGAAAGTCCAAGCAGTAAATAACTACGGCCCAGGACCAGAGCCGGAAGTCGTCACCGGATACTCCGGAGAGGATCGTTAGTAGCATTTGTTTGTTTTCTGCATTTGTGTATAACAGCTAACTGTATACAGACTGCAACAGTTGTGTGACTTGTTTCTTGCTCATATGAACATCTGATAAATCTGTGTCGACATGACATTTTTTATCATAATAAGCAATTTCATTTTCCCGCAGTACCGGCGGCGGCTCCGGAAAACGTGAGCGTTCTGGTGAAGAACAGCACTCTGGCAGAAGTCCACTGGAAACCAGTAGCAGCACATTTAGTGCGTGGAAGACTGCAAGGCTACAGGGTATGTGTTTCTCTACTGACCGGTTATACGTTTGGTGAAATCTGATATCAGGTAACGCTGTGTCGAGTTTATTTCTTTTTTTGTGTTTAAAACATGATTTTTTTTTTTTTTATACATAGAGTACATGTAAGGGTTTATATTGCGAAGGCTAATAAGGAATAAAGTAACCTACTGGACATAAAAAACAGAAGTCAAATCTCAGTGTGTCGTCAAATCTCGGTGTTTCTTATGTTTCTTTGGGCCTTTTTACACCCGGTCACTTCGTGTGTCGTCTCTGATCCGATAGCTATCTGATCTCTTAAAACTGTCCCATTTACATCAGGCCACATAAACGCGTCTCGGCGAATCGGATATCGATCCGATCTTTCTACTCCCGCCCAAAATGCTAATATATTTTACCTCATTTCCGGGGTAATTGAAACGGAACACACTTTGGTATATGTGGTTTTCAGAACGCGATTAAAAAGAAGACGAAAAAACATTTCGGAGGGCATTTAGACCTGGTCTTTTTACCGTCAGATCACAGAAAACGCAGGAAGTGACCAGGTGTAAAAAGCCCCTTATATTCATCTTCCTTACAAAGACAGCAGGAAGAAGCTGTACCTTCTGTACACATTACTCCTGGTACATATTCTCTTTGCAGTGCAGCAGAAATAGGATTGTCTCTCTATGTTGATTTATTAGTGTGAAGCTTTTCCTTTGAGACTTGCTGGTATTCATACAACACTGTAGTCTAGACTCCACTACAAGCTACACTCTCTCTCTCTCTCTCTCTCTCTCTCTCTCTCTCTCTCTCTCTCTCTCTCTCTCTCTCTCTCTCTCTCTCTCTCTCTCTCTCTCTCCCAGAACCAACACTGACTAACCCTATCACATTTTGACCATATGGTAAAGTTATAGAAGGTAAATTGTTTAGAATCACAGTATCCCGGGTCACCAGACGAAGGCCATCGTCGTCTCTGCCGTGTTTATTTGGGACAAATGTTAAATGTTAAATTTTATACCAGTGGTTCTTTGTTCACCTCAGGTGTATTATTGGAAAGAAAAAAGCCTGCACAGGCATAGCCATGTTCACTCTCACCACATGGAGCAGCAAACACTGACCTTCATTGGAAACAGGAGCCATGGCAAGCTTCCTGCCCTGCAGCCCTTCAGCACCTACGTACTCCACATAAAAGTCTTTAACGGGCGAGGAGAAGGTCCTGCCAGTGCCAACAAACAGTTTGAAACTCCTGAAGGAGGTAAGACTTGTAGGATTTTGTATTTTTGAAACATGAGATTCAGATGATTTGTGGAAACATAACTTACATATCAAATGGCAACCTTAGAGCCTAAGGTTAAGAGCATCATTGGATTTAACTACATTTATGGCATTTAACCAGTTTATTTTTTCTCAATTCATGCAAAGTATAGCACGTTCGCCTCACACCTCCAGGGTTGGGGGTTCGATTCCTGCCTCCGCCTTGTGTGTGTGGAGTTTGCATGTTCTCCCCGTGCCTCGGGGGTTTCCTCCGGGTACTCCGGTTTCCTCCCCCGGTCCAAAGACATGCATGGTAGATTGATTGGCATCTCTGGAAAATTGTCCGTAGTGTGTGAGTGTGTGAGTGAATGAGAGTGTGTGTGTGCCCTGTGATGGGTTGGCACTCCGTCCAGGGTGTATCCTGCCTCGATGCCCGATGACACCTGAGATAGGCACAGGCTCCCCGTGACCCGAGAAGTTCGGATAAGTAGGTAGAAAATGAATGAATTTATGCAACAGAGCAATTTAGGGTTAATGGCCTTGCTCAGGGGCCCAGCAGAGGCAGCTTGGTGGACCGGGATTTTAACTCACAACCTTCTGAGTAGTAGTCCATCACCTTAACCACTAGGCTACCACATCCCACCATGTTGGTTAAACTTCTATGAGCTTACATTAAATTTTTTTTTTTTTTCTTGAACCTACATGCACTTTTTGTCCCAGTTCCTGGTAGGCCAGCGTTCCTCAGGGTGGTTGACAGTAACCCAGACTCCCTGACTCTGGAGTGGGGGCCGCCTCACGATCGAAATGGACGTCTCACAGGATACACCCTCAAATATCAGTCAGGTGTGTGTCCAAGTAATCCATGTAGATCTTGTTTGAATATTGTTTATTAGAAAGTCATGTGTATCTATACGATGTATTTACGGCACCTTATTCCCGTTTCCTTTCTTTCCCCCGATCTCTTTCCCGCTCTCTAGTCAATAACACCAATGAGCTTGGCCAGTTAGAGGAAATGAATGTGCTTGCTAATGAAACTAGCATCACTCTGTACAACCTGAAGTACAGCACACGCTACAAGTTTTATTTCAATGCCAGAACACAAGCAGGACCAGGCCCAAGCGTTAATGAAGAGTTTGCGACAATAATGGACACAGGTAAGTTACATGAGTTACTCGAGTTGCATGAAATAGGAACTTTCACTGGTTTGTTGCATGTGATATAGAAATAAGTCCTTTAGTCATTCAGACAACGAATAAGGAACGTGAATCGTTTATAACGTGATTACTTTACAGCTGCCTGTTTTCTTCATTTGCTGCTCAAGACCGATACCCTTTGGTTGTCATTTGTTGAGTTTAACGAGTGTTTGTTTGCTGGAGCAATATATCGTGTTGGTAGAAGAACAAATAAAGAAACACAGTAAAAATGCTGTCTTGATCACCTTGGCTGCCTGAATGATATCCCACCCTCTGGTTCCCTGAACACCAATCCCACTGGAAACATTTATTTATTTATTTTTAAATAAAATAAGGTTAGCGGGGACACGGTGGCTTAGTGGTTAGCAGGTTCGCCTCACACCTCCAGGGTTGGGGGTTCGATTCCCACCTCCGCCTTGTGTGTGTGGAGTTTGCATGTTCTCCCCGTGCCTCGGGGGTTTCCTCCGGGTACTCCGGAAGGTTTCTTTCCCCGGTCCAAAGACATGCATGGTAGGTTGATTGGCATCTCTGGAAAATTGTCCGTAGTGTGCGAGTGTGTGAGTGAATGAGAGTGTGTGTGTGCCCTGTGATGGGTTGGCACTCCGTCCAGGGTGTATCCTGCCTCGATGAGCGATGATGCCTGAGATAGGCACAGGCTCCCCGTGACCCGAGAGGTTCAGATAAGCGGTAGAGAATGATTGGATGAATGAATGAATGAATGAAAATAAGGTTATTAATATATTTTCTCTCGCTGTCTGCCCTGGGATTGATATCTGACAGCTAGCACATCCCCTCACCTCAGTGTGTGAATCATGAGGAAAATGAATACTATTGCGTCTAATCAGCCAACTGAAGCCTTAATATTAATAGAACGATTTTAATATTCATGGTAAGGAAAGAACACAGCCATTCCTTCGACCCAATAAGAGAAAGGCCGGCTGTATATTCTCGTATACATTTACATTCATTATTTGCACTTGCTCTAGACTCTAGACTGTGTACCTGAGATAAAGGTTCGAAGCTGATTCCTGCCTCAGCTGTAGATGTTAAACACGCTGAACTCTTCAGGGAACTCGTGCTTGTTATTGTTCTTTTCTATGACTAGGTGCATGTAGCTGCATATTGGGCCATATCTCATTATTTGATATCTCCTGTTTAGTTGTGAAATGAATGAACAAATCTTATTACCTTCCAACTTCCTCGCAAATGATCTCCTCTTCTTCCTACCCCGCTAAATCCTTAGCACTGCCAGCTTATTGGGCATGCATGTCGCACCCGATCTTATCTTACCTCTGTTCTGACTGTCAACTGTGTGCTCTATGTCTTTTTTCTGTGTGTGTGTGTGTGTGTGTGTGTGTGTGTGTGTGTGTGTGTGTTTGTGTGTGTGTGTGTGTTTATACCTCTTCACCTTTCTTCTAGGGATTCCAGCTTCTCCCCCACCAGTCTCCCCAACCTCCCAGTCTCTACGTCCCCCTCTTCACAAGGGTACAACTGATTTAGAGGCACCGCTAGCTGCTAATATGTCTAAAATTAACTTATTTCTCTAAGTTCAAGCTTGTCGCTAACACCCCTGGGTCGTCCGACCCCTTAATACGACTTTTTCTAAATACTAAATACCTTTGCGAAACATTTCATTTTGTAAATGTTTGAGGAACATCGATATTGGAAGTTTTTTCCAGTTTTGTTCATTCACATAAAACCTCTTCGGCGCTCCGGGTCGTCGCTTAGCTCTCCGCTTCCGACGGCTCTGAAGCGAGTAAAGTACTGTATGCAGGCTTTAAGTGACTGAATTCTACCAGTAATATAGAGGTTCCTGCTTATAAACCCAACAGAGATGCCTCACTTTTTTTCTTCTTTCCTGTTTGCCCAGCTGTTCCTTCTCCTGCGGTGTTTGGGAACGTTAACTCATCCGTTGGCGAGGACGGAGCACTAATCAGTTGGGATTACTGGGGACCAGAAAAACACGTTTATGTTGAATATATTGTAGTGAACAGTAAGACATGTTTCTGACCTTAATGCTGTAGAATCAGATAGTAGGTCAGCAGGGACTCCTGAGCAGAATAGTAAAAATTCTATTCTATTCTTTTCTGTTTTCCATATTTCATTTTCATATTTCTTTTTTTCCATCTGTTCTATACCATTTTCTTCTTTTCTTCTTAATTCTATCCGGTTCTCTTCTGTTGTAACGCTGCTGTCTTTTGATTTCTTGTATTCTATTCGTTTCTATTCCGTGTTCTTCTTTTCAGATTTCTATTTTCTTTGGCTCTATTTTATTTTTCTGCCGCATTCCCTTCTATTCCCTTCGTTTTTGCGCTGTTCTTATCCCGCTTTATTCTATCCCGATCTACTGTTGTAATCTATTCTGCTTTGTCGTAGTCGTGTAACACGATAGCTTTAAATAGAGATATAAAGCTGAGAACGATTTAATATTTTATTCAGTAGTCGAAATTTTGAAGGAAAGTAATAAAGATTTAGAAACACAGCTATTTTACGGACCTTATGGCACTGTAACAGTCTGACATACATGATATGCAGCAACAGATTAATCCAACATGCTAAATTCACTCTCATTATACGTTAGAATTAATATCACAGTTACGTAACTACCTGTAAGACACAGTGTCTCCGTACTAATACACGACCATTGCCATTGATATTTCATCTAGTTTAATAAAATATGCCATGTAAAATATGCTTATGTAGATTTACAGTAATGTTGTTAGACAGATTTAGAGATCGTAGTAAACTTACCCCCTGCATGACGTATGTAGTATGTAGTTATTAGCAACACGAGAGTGTGGGTTTGATCTGTCCCTCTTACTGGAACCCCTTCAGGTGATGAAGACTGGCAAAAAGAGATGGTAAATGGATCACAGTCCCATGTGCTTAAAGGTTTAAAGGAAGGGCTGGCGTACAAAGTGCGCGTGGTGGCTCAAAGCCACACCGACCAAACAATCCACCGTTCTGCGGAGCTGGTGGTTACGGTACCAGGTGAGGCCCCTGTTTGGCCTGAACCCATGACTTCATTGAAAATTTAGTTGTTTGCTTGCAGACCTGCATGGGTTTTTTTTTTTTTTTACCATCCTGCCTCCCATTCATGATTCATGTGGAGTGTTTATAGTTGTGTAGCATGTTCGGTTGTTTCCAAGCCATTCAGTAATTAAATCTCCGAATGAAACGAGCTGCGTTTTTTCCCCCTGCATGATCTGCCGTAATGCTCTGAACATATTACTGACCTTGGTGTCAGATATCATCCGTTGTTGCTTTTTCGTGTTACCGTTGACGTTCGTCCGGTGTAATACTTCAGCGCCGTACTGTGCGTGTCATAAAATTCATTTTATATATCAAATATCAAAACATAACATATATCAAATATGCTTTTGTATGAAATGCATTCACTCTTCATTTTTTCCATGTGTTTCGCCTACCACCATCTGATGACATTAGAGGATCTGCAGGTTCCTTATGTTTGTGTTATGATGGCTGCATATCATCTTTTGTGTCTAACTTCCCATCCATTTGCTTCCGTTCCCAGCGATAGCCAGCAGGCAGGTGGACATCGCTACCCAGGGCTGGTTTATTGGCCTCATGTGTGCCATTGCCCTGCTTATTCTGGTTCTCCTTATTGCCTGCTTCATTAGGAGGAACAAAGGGGGCAAATACCCAGGTGAGAAAGCCACAAGAAATCATTAGATTTAGATTCTATACTCCTGCCTGTGAGCGTGTTCTAAATTTGTGCTCGTTTTGCTAGTGAAAGAGAAGGAGGACGCACACACTGACCCCGAGGTGCAGCCTATGAAGGATGATGATATAATTTTTGGAGAGTACAGGTGAGAGAACAATGAGCAGCCTCTGGGGAGTCTTTTCCTTAGTCCTATATCTTCACAGCCCTCTGGAGAAAGTCTTTTCCACACAACGTGAACTTCTACGCCTGCTTCACCTACGCAGGACACGGGACTACAACTAGTAGAAAAGCTTCCTCTGTAAAGTTAAAGCACAGCCGTCTGGCTGGATATATTATCTCATGCTATATTTGTGGTAACGGATTCCTAGCAACTGTGTACGATGGTGTAAGAGTCAGTGTTCAGGACGTTAGATCAGGTACACCCACTTTATCTGTGTAGAAGCAGGATATTGTCAAATCGTGTTCCTCTTACTCTATCGCTGTTTGTTTGTTTATTTATTTATTTACTTATTTATTTATTAGTCTTAATCAAAGCTTTATTTGCCTCTTAGACTTGAATTCACTCAAATCAGTTGGCTGGATAATTATGCAAACATAATTCTTAGGATATTTGATGCGAATAGCACAAAGATGAGTTTTCCTAATAGTATCGAAAGCAATTTTATTGTTAAGCTAGCTATCGTACTCGCTCTCTTTCTGGTCCACAGCCGCTCATCCACTCACACGTAACAGTATAATCTATAAGGTTCAAGCACTTTATATATTATAGTAACTTTTTTTTGTACTGTATTTATTTTTTTTTTACACATGGTCTTTATTTTATACTAAAACGCTTGCCTATAATCCGTATATTAAATACGTATAGATACTTTACTCTATGCATGGCTGTACATACAGTTGCTAGCATGCACAAAATAGAAAGCCATAGATTTTTGCTAATGCGAAGGTTTTTTTTTTTGTTTGTTTTTTTTTTTACACTCACATTCATCATGTCAGCTTGTTGAAGTGTGATTATTAATGACGTGAGACATTTCTAAATGAGATGACGTAGAAGTCTTTCCAGCGTCTCCTTCTGCTTGTGGTTGCTAACACCGTTGCTTGCTAATTCCCTGCGATCAAGATCAGGCCACTACGGCAAAACGATATAGCGACTCGATCGTCCCTAATACCCCACCCCGTCCCCTGTCCCCGTAACCCCCACCCCAACCCCACGCTCTGTCTAACATTACAACAGATTTTCAGCGCTATGGAGATATTTTAGCTCATAGTGTTTAAAAAGTCTTTCCTTTTCCCCACTTATTTACTAGTCGATCTGTGTTTCTGTCAGTGGGAAGGTAAGAAAGATAGTGTGATATTTCTATATGCAGAGCTGATTGAGATTAGAACTGCCACTGGGAGAAAAAAAAACCCTTCTGTGCCATTTTTAGGATCGCATTTTTTTACCGATGCTCCCGAGCCATGAAGCTAAATGCTATCATACACTACAGAGGCTGTAGCTGAGTTCAGATTAACTAACATTAAATATCACATCTCCTCTAGAACGGTGCTGTTATTGTGATTATTTAACGTTTATGATAGCATTTTTCTGCTTTCTTATGGCAAAGGGTTGAAATGAACTGTATGTCTAAAACATTACATGAATTATCATCACATGTTTGTTTTTTGTTTTTTTTTAAAGTCAAATGACCTGATTTGACTTCTTTTACCCTCAATGCTTTCCCAATTGTTTTCTTTCTTTTTTGGGGGGTTGTTGGATATACTCTTCCCCGATCAGGTCGTCGTTTTATGACGTACGGTTAGCGAACGGTTACAGTGACTGTGGATGCCATGATATACAGTATAAAATGACATGCGAATGCACAGATCTGAGACGTTCTTCCCAGCACGTAAATATTTCTGAGTGCAAACAGTTAACATTGCGGTAATAAAAAAAAACAGTAAGCAAGTTATTAGAGATGGGGGACTCGAGTCATATGGCACAGAGTCGAGTCAGACTTAAGTTGTAAATTCGAGACTTGACACAGACTTGAGTTAAATGATTCAGAGATGGGGGACTCGACTTGATTCGAGTCACACTTAAGTCGCAAATTTGAGACTTGCTTGACAAATATTAAAAAAAGACTCGACTTGACTTTGACTTGACATTCATGACTCGAGACTTGACTCGGACTTGAGTTATGTGACTCAGAGATGGGGGACTCGACTTGACTCGAGTCAGACTTAAGTCGCAAATTTGAGACTTGAGACTTGCATGACAAATATTAAAAAAGACTCGACGACTTTGACTTGACATTCATGACTCGAGACTTACTTGTGACTTACACGTGTGTGACTTACTCCCACCTCTACATGTTATTGATAAAGTAATGTAGTTTTTAACGATCGATGGTGGGCGAACTAGTCTGTGGTATCAGGTGTCAATTTTACTAAATTATTAAGTAATTACATTCAGTAACACAGTTAGATGTTACAGTATTCTTAGTTCATGTCCTGACAACTGGGAATTTTCTGGAATGATTTACAGTTTTTGTGCCTGTTGTTCTGTAACATGAATCAATCGCTCTGTGTATTAAAACCTTATGCTTAGCACCCATGAGTAAAATACATATAAACTTAAATGCATGTACCAGAACGTACAGTGAACAGATGAATGTGTCTTTTAACGCTAACGAAACTATTCCCCCAGTTCGCCCTTCGATGAGACTATGTGTGGAATGTCTTGTATTTATTATACCCGGCATGTTGTTTACATCAGTGTTCCATCTTTTGTCATGAAGAACCAAGCTAATGTCTGTGTGACATCTCTCATTATTCCACCTGTAACACCTGCATGTTATTTTCTCCTAGTGACAATGAGGACCATAAACCGTTAAAAGGGAGCCGCACGCCGTCCAGTGGCACCGTAAAGCGAGACGAAAGTGACGACAGTTTAGTTGACTACGGGGAAGGTGGAGATGTACAGTTCAACGAGGACGGCTCTTTTATTGGCCAGTATAGTGGGAAGACAGAAAGGGACACCGTGCAGGGTCACGAGAGCTCAGAGGCACCCTCACCTGTAAACGCCATGAACTCTTTTGTTTAAGCATAGGGAAAAAAGTAGGACTTTTTTTTAACGAATGCAAATTTACAGCATGATTACAGCTCTGATTAGTTACCTGTTTACATGAAGTGAAGGAAACAAAAAAAATATATTAGGGAGTGAATTAAGTTTTAAAACAAGATTAAACCAATTTGTCTGGAGAGATACTTGGCGACTCGAACAGGATCCACTTAACCTGGCATGATGATTGGAATACAGATGTGGCAACGCTACCACTTCATCACTGTCGCATTCATGATTAAGACTGATCTCAGTTACACGATTATTATTATTATTTTTTTTTACGGCTAACATTAAGTGACCTTCTGGTTACTTCTAAAACTCAGTATGTCAGTGCTGCATGCATAATATGCTACTATTACTCGTAACATACGGTTGCAACTAAAGAGACCTACAGTATATGAAAGAAGTAGCTAATTTATAAGGATTATGTGGTGCTTCTTTGAAATAATGGGTATGCCTTGATTATGTTTTGAGTATTATATGAGAATTGTACAGATAAATTGAACCGGTGGAGACACTGGATTTAAGGCACTGCTATTAAATATTCGATCAAATGTATACTTATTATAATTCCATGTCTGAAAGTGTGTGTAAATAGCTGTAGAAAGAAAAAAGACTTTATCCTGTATAATAGATTGGGATGAAATGTGTGCAGAAATCTGATCTGAAAGATTCTAGATTAGACCAGATATTTAAAATAAAACACAAAGGTATATTCCACAGGTGCCGTCGTCCCAACACTATGCCACCTTTTCTTTTTCTTTTTTTCCTTCTATTTTTGTTTCTCCGTCACGCCTGAGACCTTCATGCTGCATCTCAAATCATACGAGATCCCGCTGTCTCTACCTTGACCTGCATGCGAACCCTTGTGGTTCCCATGGCAACTAAAACCATAGCGACCCAAAAACTGCTTTAAGTATGTAGTTTCCACCATTTCTTACATTCTAGCGGTTCCATGCGCGTCTTTTCATAACACGAACTGCATACGGACGTGATAATGGGTGCTGGGTGGCCTTTACAGAGTAGTGCCTTTATTCAGAAACGAGCCTCTGGGTCAATTTACAGGACTAATGCACGGTAACGGTCAGGCATTTGGGTGTAGGAAAGGAGCAGGACGATGTTTATATATGAATTAGAAATGATGTTTGTATACGGTTATAGAAATGAGGACATGGTTCTCTCCAGTATAAACTGAGCAACACGATGAACACTGTAGGATTTGCTCTTTGCCTCATTCAGTTTCATTACACTGGTTTGTTGTGTAGCACTCAGTGTTTGTGCTTGTGTGTGTGTGTGTGTGTGTGTAGGTGGGTGGGTTGCGGATGGGCGTGGGCGTGTGCATGTGTGTAAAAACAATGCATTAATATTACTTTGTAAAAAATTTTCACCTGTCCATTGTTCAGCGTTAAGACCCTCGCAAGTTGGACGGATTTTCACGGATTTTGATTTCGGATCAAAAAACTTGCATCAAGTTTTAGTTTCAAATGTGTTTTGTTTTGTTTTGTTTTTTCCTGTAGATATATTGTTGAATTTGTAAATAATAAGACGGTTTGGCTTAATGGAAATGGAGTAGAAATCAAGTCAGTGAAGCACTGCTGGAATCTGGGGGGCATGAAGGCTTGTGTTGTATATTCAGCATCATCTTCCTCTTTTGCTGTGAACACTGTACATTTTAACACAAAGTGGGTGGTGTCTTCAAAATTATTCAGACGTCAAAGCTTTTTAATCCAGCAAACCGAATCGCACTGCGTTCCAAGCACAACCGTAATTTATGCAAGTGGTGATTCATCATATTACTGAAATGGTCGTTATTTCATCACAATCATCTGATTTCTCTGCATATTAGAAGTGTACATGTTTTTTTATATTATTCTGAAAATCACGATCGTGTTAGTTTCAGAGCTTTACTAACGATTTGACATTTCTTTTATTTAAGTCTCCCCACTTCAGAATTCATGAATGAAATTTCAACAGCTCTAAATGTGTAACGAATGAATAAATATCACTATATTACGTTTTTTTCGTCACCGTGTCTTCATTTTTGTTTGTTCTGCACGAAAGCTGTCGGGAATTTGTGTAGTTTGTCCTTGATTGATAGTTTTATGCATAACCTCAATCTGTGTCTTGATCTAAAATTAGATTATTTACAGTAATCGTGGAAATCTGAGTCCGTGTGAGAGACTGACTGTGTGTGATGATCTATCCACTTTCACCTGCTGTTAAATTTCTGGAAGAAACAAAAATCCAAGGCTTCGCTCATGCCGAGGGTTCGGATTCAGGTCAACAACAAAAAGAGAGACAAAAGGCCAAGCGTGTGGTCGGTGAACCTCGAAGATATGTTTATTTTTGATATTGTGACATTCTCTGCGGTAATCGAAGCCGAGAGAGCAAGACTCGGGCCATCTGTCATGTGTTTACAGAGTGAGCGTGTCAGGAAGCACAGACGTCTGGTGGGTGGCTCTTGGACTCTCTTTAACTGCTTGGCATCAATTCTATGCCTTCTGTTCCTAAACATGAATAAATGGCTCATGGATTAATATATTATGGATCAGGGATTTCAAATGCATTTTCTTTTTCTTGGAGTCAAATCACAGCTAGTCTTAAGCTTTTTCAGCGGAAAGCTGTGGAAATGATGAGATTTAAACTCGCAATATGAGGTTCAATAGTCAGTAAATGTGGGCAGAAAAAAAAACAGCAGAAGGTAAAGAAAGCACTTCTGTGAAAATATTCGGGGCTAATAGGGGATGTGGTAGCCTAGTAGTTAAGGTGTTGAACTACCAATCGGAAGGTTGTGAGTTCGAATCCTACGTCCACCAAGCTGCCATTGCTGGGCCCCTGAGCAAGGCCCTTGACCCTCAATTGCTCAGTTGTATAAAAATGAGATAAAATGTAAGTCGCTCTGGATATAAGGGTGTGCTGTAAAATAAAATTATTTATTTAATTATTAAGTAAACACTTATCATGGACTTGGATTCATTCATTCATTTTCTACCGCTTATCCGAACTTCTCGGGTCACGGGGAGCCTGTGCCTATCTCAGGCGTCATCGGGCATCGAGGCAGGATACACCCTGGATGGAGTGCCAACCCATCACAGGCACACACACACTCTCATTCACTCACACACTACGGACAATTTTCCAGAGATGCCAATCAACCTACCATGTATGTCTTTGGACCAGGGGAGGAAACCGGAGTAAACCCCGAGGCACGGGGAGAACATGCAAACTCCACACACACAAGGTGGAGGTGGGAATCGAGCCCCGACCCTTAAGGTGTGAGGCGAACGTGCTAACCACTAAGCCACCGTAAACCCCCCCCCTGGATTTATTTATTTATTTATTTATTTTTCATTTAAAGAAGGAAATTAAAAATGAAATGTATTTTTTATCATCACGATCTAGCAATATACATCCCAGTAATCCGAACTAAGGTATAGTGATAAAGTGTTAAATATGATGAAACATCTGACTAGGATTCTCTTTAGCCATTTCCTCTTATGCCATCTAGTGTAAGGGTGAGAAAATAAGCAGTGAGCTTTAACGTGTGCTTGGACAGTCTTTAATTCCTAACTCATGTGATTCACTATGATTCATTTATTTGTAGTCTCTAAAAAAGGTTCTAAAAAACCCCTAAAAATCCTTTATCTATACAAATAAACAAACATTAATCTGTAGTATTTTCTTGTTAGTCTTTAAGTGCTTTAAAATCCCCAGATAAATGATAACCTGAAAGCCTTATAACATCAAAATAATATAAAACGCAGCATTACAGAAACGTCAGGAGCAGGTTTTCTGTGTTGGTTTGCAGCTAATTTTATAATATCATGTTGAAATTTTCAGCTAGAACTCTTACAAATAAAGGTCACAGGGTGACGGTGGTCATGAATGGATCTTCATTCTCATTCACATGCATCTTTTGCTTGGTCGGGTCTAGAGCCCTAAAGCCTGTCACTGGAGGATTTACATCCTGGGTAAGTGATTTCCATCTAGAGGCTATTTATTGTAGCTAATTCACCTCACAGCATTTTTTTAAGGTTTAAAAGGAGGCAGAGACCTACATGGAAACCCCCCACCCCACCCTTGAAAAAATATGAACCAAATCATGTTAAAATATGAGCAAACTAATGAATCCGACTGATTGCCTGCTACCATGTAAAAATCTCCTGCTGGAAATTCGAGCATGATGACAATTCCCCACTACTTACGGCGTTCATTTATATTTGCCAACATTAGCATTTGAGTGAACGATACACTTCATATGTTAAGTATGGAAATTCTCAGAAGTCTGTATAGCTGCCACTTCATTAAAATAATTGTCTCATTGTGTTTAATTAAGCTTATGGCAATCCGATTTCCATTCATCAGCATAGACAAATGCACACGTTAACCTCATTTGCGATAGAAGAACCCGGCTTTCTCCTCTGCGTTTCCACCACGGTTCTTCTGCTCACATCGCCGTGTCTTAGCAACATCAAATCAGAGGTCAGCTCGTACGCCAGCCAATCGGTCCACACAGCAAACTAACCGCTAAGCCCCAGCATGTTCTATTCTCAAGCAGGAACGTACTTCCCTTACAAACAGCGAGTTTTTTTTATTCCTGAACGGATAGACAGGATTGTGAAATCAAACCGTACCGGTGTCGATTGCTGGTTATTGTCGCCATGCCAACATCACCCCTCCCCAGCCCTCCTCAAACTCAGACCCCTAGATACAAGCCTAATTACCCATGTCTTCTCTCCTGGGATTGTGCACTCTTAAAAGTGTGTATACAACACACTTATATACAGGTGTGTATTTAATATGAAAGAAGCCCTACATTATGTTCATGCATGATGACTCAAATGTACCGAATGTAAAATAATAGGATATTTAGCTCTGGAGAAATGATGTAACATAGTGATGTTACTCCTATTTTTAGGATATATATATATTTTTTTTAAAAAAGGGGGCTTGAAAGCTTTCCTTTTGTATCTGTATGCAAATCTGGCCTTACACTTGGGTGGCTGTGAAGGATGAAGCTCATAATTGTTTATGATTGCTCACTGCCGTTTCCATACGGAAGACAAATGGTAGAGGCCACATCTGCTGAAATCGCCCGCCATTTATGTTTTATAAATTCTGTGTCTTAGAATAAAAAAGAATTTGGCTTGAGATAATCCTAAATCACTAAAGCCGATCTGTCCCACACACTGAGCTGAAATACCAGCTGACCTGCTGTCACTAATGGTTGCGGCTGGTAGACGAACAGTCTCTATATTTATCGCCGTCGTGTTGAGGCTGAAAAACGTGTTTCTGACACGTGCACGCAGGCAGGAGAAAGGTGATGTATTCATCCTCTCTTTTAATTCCTCAACGCCTCCTCTGAGGGTCTGCACCTGTAGGTGGGTGATCCGCAGCGTGAGCACTTTGTTCTTCTGATCTGATGCTAATGTCTGCCGTGCTTCTTTGCTCTCTCCATCCTTCAATCTTTCCATCCCCCATTCCTCCACCACCACCCCTCAGCATGCAATGACAGGAATGGGATTACTGCTCCCAAATCATGTCCCCTATGGGATTTAGGGACAAAGAGGGGAACGAGAAGGAGGTGGTATGTGTGTGAATATAAGGAGGGGCTCCCTTTTGATGGAGGGCCCCCTAATATATATGAAAACAAAACTAAGAATCATAGTCTTTATCCCTTTCTATCTCCCTTCCTCCATTTCGGACCTAAAAAAAAACAAACCCTAAAAATCCTTTATCTATACAAATAAACAAACATTAATCTGCAGTATTTTCTTGTTAGACTAAGTGCTTTAAAATCCCCAGATAAATGATCCGAGAGCCTTATGACATCAAAATAATATAAAATGCAGCATTACAGAAACGTCAGGAGCAGGTTTCCTGTGTTGGTTTGCAGCTAATTTTATAATATCATGTTGAAATTTTCAGCTAGAACTCTTACAAATAAAGGTCACAGGGTAACGGTGGTCATGAATGGATCTTCATTCTCATTCACATGCATCTTTTGCTTGGTCAGGTCTAGAGCCCTAAAGCCACTGGGCACATAGCAGGATTTACATCCTGGCTAAGTGATTTCCATCTAGAGGCTATTTATTGTAGCTAATTCACCTCACAGCATTTTTTTAAGGTTTAAAAGGAGGCAGAGACCTACATGGATGCAGGGAGTATATGTGAAACCCTACACAGACAGTAACCCAAGCTCAAGATCGAACATTGGAGATACGAATCAGCCACATAAACCCCTGCACCTCCAGGGCACCCTGGAAGGATTCGTAAAATGCTGTAAGAATGAATTCAACAGAAAAACAGATAGACTAAATTCATTAACAGAGAAACTTTTTGTCATTAAAATTCAGTCAAAAGCAAATAGAAACCGATTGGGATGTTTTATTCTACTGTAATATATTTAAATATTTAATAAACCAATTTGGATAGCACTATCGACCGCTGAAGACATACACTATACTGACCGTGACACTGACCATACATCTGACCATGCGTTTTGAATATCCCATTCTAGATTTAGTCCAAGTTTTGGCTCAGACTCTGAGTTCCATTGAAAGGAAATTGTAGTGCTATAATAAACGAAGACGCTTAACAATCGTGTGTATTTTCCAATTTCGTAGCAAAACCTTGGGTGTTATAAGTGTATCAGACAGAGCAGCAATGGCTAAACTACAGAGGTATAACTAGACTGTTACTGTCCTTGTCCCTGTGGTGGTACCAGACATAGTAGATTCATGAACCTTCAATGTGTATATCTTTAACTTAGGAAATATTTAATATGAATGTACTGTACTGTTAAAACGAATTAAGCCACCAAATTGAGCCGCAACGATCGCTCTCGTACCTGTACTTAGGTACTGTACAAAACAATTCATCCTTGTTGGTACCACAACAGTGACAAGGAAACATCCTTAGTAATGTTTTTACTTGTAAGTTAAAGTTAGATTTAAATTTCCCATTCAGATTCTGTTTAGTAGTTAATCATCCCATAGCTTTTACTCTGTTGTTCAATTCAATTCGATTCAAGTTTATTTGTATGCCGCTTTTTACAATGGACATTGTCTCAAAGCAGCTTTACAGAACACAAACATAGAACAAAAGGTTAATATAAAGAATAATATAAAGATTAATAGAATACAAAATTCAAGATTAATATTAGACTTCTATTTAAATGTTTGTATTTATCCCCAATGAGCAAGTCTGAGGTGACTCAGGTCACTGTGGGGAGGAAAAAACTCCCTTAGATGGTAAAGGAAGGAACCTTGAGAGGAACCAGACTCAAAGGGGAACCTCATCATCATCTGGGTGACACTGGGGGTGTGATTATATATATATATATACAGTCTGATAAATGTTGTAGTGATGTAAAACATCACATGGAGTTCACATCTCCTCTTTAGTATCGCAGAGTCCGACTGGAGCTGGTAGATCTCTAGATGCCTCAGGATCCTCAGAGTCGGCCTCGTCTCAGTGGAGGTCCAAAATCTTCGTCGCACTAAAAAATCTAAGACTACGTCACACCAGAACTTAAAGTGTGTCCAAGCAGTGGTTCTATCCCAGTAGACGGGATGGGCTGGAAACATGGTATAGCATCAGAGTCCGTACCCAAAAAATGCCATATGTAGATTAACGTGAGAAATAGAAACGTGTACACTATATAGATCAAGGTGCTGTTGTGTATGATACATGGGGTTCTGTTTTTATAACGCATTAATCCGGAAGCTTTAGCGCCCCCTAAAGACTCGTGAAGTCTCCTCCAATCAGAGCGCGCATGAGACCCACGCGTGTGCTGCGTGATGCGTAATGCGCGCTGGAGTGCGGAGCTGCGCGGCTTCAGGTGCGGTTCGTGAAGGTTACCAGGACGCGCTGTCGGCTCTCACAGGTAAGGATGCTGTACACACGCAGTTTTAATAGCACGACACGGACACGGAGAACATTGTGCGCGCACCAGAGAAGCTGTACGGTGTGTCGGGGTGTATAAGCGGGGATGTAGCCGGTGATGTACCGCAATGCAGAACGACTGTGAGCTTGTTTTTATATATATATATAGCTGTGTTTTCCTTCAGTAGGCTTGTGTCAGAAATCAGTCGTGTTTCTGTAGGCGCTCGTGGGTGGGTGTCGTTATAACGCTCAGGTTATAACGCGGGTTATATAGGCTGCATGTCGGCATCTCTATGAACGCGCTCGGGTGCTGATGATGAACAACCTCATGTGGAGGCTGTATGCTCTTTAAACACTCTTGCTTTGCTTTGGCATGCAATGTAACATTATAAACCACCGACCATTTAGCCTGTTGATTTTATTTTATTTAAAATTGATGCAATAAATAAATAAATAAATAAACTCAATTGGTTACTAAATAAATAAAAATACTGAATTGGACAATATTCTTATTTATTTATTAACCAATTCAGTATATTATTTATTTATTAAGTAACCAATTCAGAATATACTGAATTGGATAATAATAATTATAGCACACAGGGCTCTGGTTTTCTTCGTACATGCTTGAATAAAATGCTAAAACGATCTATTGGTGCTTGGAGGATATCAACCCTCCTAAATACCATGTTTAACCTGTGGCTTCATGGACGTTACATTAGCTTACTTTGTTAGGGATGTTATTATTACAATCGTCATCCTCTTCTCTATCCAAGATTTATTTTGTAATGAAATTCTGTGTTCAGTTTTTGAGCTTAGACTTCCTTCAGGGACATTCAGTATGAGCTTATTTTCACTTTACTTAACAGTTTCTGATGTTACCAACAGTACCATCTGATAACCAGGTGATAGCGCAGTGGGAATTTGTCTGTACATAAAGAAACAGATGTTGCACCGCTTTAGTCTTTTAGTCCGTCTGGCTCCTTCGTGTCCACATCTCTACACCAGGCTTCATGCTCAAAGGCCTCAGGGAGTTCAACATTAATGCTAATGTTGCTGTCAGTGCCATCACACTTCTTGTAAATCAGTGAGTACTCGAGCCAAGTCTCCATCATGATTCAGTGCAACTCCACTATGAGATTTTCACTGGGAAATGTAGATTGAGCTCTTGTCCTTGGGTGTATGACACTTATCATGTTATACGTTCGAGAATTTTTTCTCCTATTTAATGGTACTAGCGCTGTAGCACAGTGCATGCTACTAACTCACAGGAACATTTAACTATAGCAGAAAATAAGCCTCAGAAATTAGTTCAGAACCAGCACTCATATTTATAAATTCCAGGATGGACTTTTCCTTGAAATAATGCTGTGAACGACTGTGAATGGTCGTAGCTGCTTCTCATTAATAATACTTTGTCTTTCGTACTGTGTGTATTTAATAAAAACATCGTTTACCGTCACAACAGACTGCTAGCGTGCCATTAAATGAGAAAGTTAATCTGATAAGTGTCAGACTTCGGTCCGTTTAAATACCTCCACAGTATAATATGTGGTCCGGGTGCCTCGTAGAGACCTCTGTCTTCTTCCGTAAAGGTTTTTACGACCGTCTTGTCGTTCATATATACATCAGGCTGTTTAAAGGCATCGTGATAAAATAGCAGTCGTGTTTATTAGCCGTTCATTAATCAATGAATTAATCAAGCTGCGAGAGCGTGTCGAGAAAATAGCCTATTTAAATGACTTTATACAAATACTACAGTATATAATATATACAAGTACAATATTCTAACACTTCGTTAGTGTTTAGTAATTTGTACACCAGAATTATTATGTTAGCTACAGTACGCTGTACATTTTGTGAATAAAACACTCCTTCGCTACTGATAGCCTTTGTTTTCCTAAGAGAGCTTAGCTCTTTAGTAGGTGGCTGTGAGTTGCATCATGATCCAAGCCCTGAGACTTGTCCATTGACATAGATAGAGAATAAAACACCTGATGTTAGTCTTGGAGGGAAAGAGGTTTACGCTCTGCGATCTTTTCTCTGCAACTGAGAACAACTCATATGGGAGAAGACCTCCCTCCATCAGACCATACCAGTTCTTTTCTCTTTCCTCTGTAAATATTGGGGGAAGTCGTGGCCTAATGGTTAGAGAGTCTGACTCATTACCCGAAGGTTGTGGGTTTGAGTCTTGGGCCGGCCACGACTGAGGTGCCCTTGAGCAAGGCTCCAAACGCCCCCAACTGCTCCCTGGGCGCCGCAGCATAAATGGGTGAAATGTGTGTGTGTGTGTGTGTGTGTGTGTGTGTGTGCACTTTGGATGGGTTAAATGCAAAGAACGAATTCTGAGTATGGGTCGCCGTACGTCACGTCACCTTATGTCATTAGCATTTCCACATGTACCTACTGCACTGACTGCGTTTTCGGTTCTGGATGTAACTGCGTAGCCGAATCATCATAACA
Source organism: Tachysurus fulvidraco (assembly GCF_022655615.1). Classification (NCBI taxonomy): domain Eukaryota; kingdom Metazoa; phylum Chordata; class Actinopteri; order Siluriformes; family Bagridae; genus Tachysurus; species Tachysurus fulvidraco. Next base: position 1,120,470 of record NC_062527.1, read on the forward strand.
GTTACACATCAGTGTCGGGCTTCTGTAATAAGTAAAAACTTATTATCCAGAAATAAAACCTCCAGACTCCAATAGTCACCATAGCCCTTTTATTCTAAGGTTCACTCCTCCGTCACTGAGACTGTGAAGACCATTCCATTGTGGACCAACAGCTGCGTCCTTTGAGTTTCTTGCTTGTCACTATTGCCATTTTATTTGAAATGATTCTGGTCTGCGTGCTAATGGCAGTCATCACATGCTATAAATTTCCATCAGGGAGTTTCAGCTTTAAGACCGGTATATGACTGTATACTTTTTTATCACAGGACACTTTCTATTATTTTTATCACTCCAGCAGGGAGAACGATGCGTTATTACTAGTACATGCTCGAGTGCTTGTGTTTTCATCTCAGAACCACTGACATTAACCGTCTTCTCATCGCATCACAGAAAACGAGTCACATCCTGCATATCAGAAAAAAAGGTATTATACAGACTGAGCAATTAAGGGTTAAGGGTCTAGCTCAGGGACCCAGGAGTAGCCACTTGGTGGACCAGGGGTTTGAACTTGCAACCTTCCAGTCAGTAGTCCAATGCCTTAAACACGATACCACAATATTGATGTGTCTATGACGGGGATTTGGTAGCTCAGTGGTTAAGGTGTTTGACTACTGATCGGAAGGTCATTGGTTTGAATCCCAGATCCACCAGATCATATAAAATTTGATTCTACCCAATTGCATTAAATTAACTGAAAAATATTCAAAATGTTTACAATCAATAAATATGGAATATGTTATTTTGATGACAATGAAAATTTTAATTATGAACATAAAATATTTGTACAGTTTACGACTCTTGTATGATGCATTAAGTTAAAAAGAGTAAATAAACAGACAAACAAACAAACAAAAAAGCTCATTTTATTTTTAAATGAACAAAAAGCTCTTTATAAGGTTATGTAAATTTACAGTAAAGTTTTTAAGTGATTCAGAGATTATTTTAGCAGTGAATTGACTTTACTTTACTTTACTGTTAATAAATAGAGCTGCAAGTAGCTAATGTGTGCTAGGAAAAGACAAATGACAAAAAAAAAGTTTTTTATTTTATATATTTTAACAAAATAGAATATGTTCTCATTATGGATGGCGGTCTGATCCGATATCGTTGGCGTAATCTGATATCGGACGGACGATGATAATATTAATGTAAAAAAAAAAAAAAAGCTTGTATCGGAACCCGTATCGGATCCGAACTGCCAGAACGTGGATCTTCCCATCTCTAGTTCTCATATGGATAAACATGCCTTTTCATAGGTATAAGCAGACGTAAATAATCCTGGATTTTTAATTGCTTTGGTACAAAATAATTAAATTCAACCAGTAACAATATCTGATAAAAATATGAAGGAAACACAGCAAGTCAAGTGGCACTACGGAGCGCAGGACACCATTTATCTCTTAATTTGTACCGTTCAGAAAAAATGTAAATAAGCTCAAATGAAAATGAAATAAAACGACTGTTATTTAAACAAAGTATAAAATGTCCTAGTTAAAAAAAAAAAGAAAGCCTTACATTTGCATTGATTTACATGCATCGTTTGATGGAGAACTTCAGCGGGAAAAATCCACATCTGCCCGCTTGTAGAACTGTTTTGCTGTTAATGAAATGCAAATTACTATTTGTTTGTTTGTTTGTTTGTTTGTTTGTCTGTTTGTTTGAATTTTATTTTTATTTTATGGATTCTGTATGAAAAGGAGAAGCTGATCTCCAACACTGAAATTCTCAAAAACGCTTTCTGAAATCGGTTTCTGTCTGAACTCTACACGAGAGGAAACGCCGCTCGAACGGATTTGTATTAGTGCAGGAAAATGTTTGCGGTCCTTTTAGAGATCCTGTTTCTCTGTCTCATCTTCTACCGCTTATCTGAACTTCTCGGGTCACGGGGAGCCTGTGCCTATCTCAGGCGTCATCGGGCATCGAGGCAGGATACACCCTGGACGGAGTGCCAACCCATCACAGGGCACACACACACACTCTCATTCACTCACACACTACGGACAATTTTCCAGAGATGCCAATCAACCTACCATGCATGTCTTTGGACTGGGGGAGGAAACCGGAGTACCCGGAGGAAACCCCCGAGGCACGGGGAGAACATGCAAACTCCACACACACAAGGCGGAGGTGGGAATCGAACCCCGACCCTGGAGGTGTGATAACCCCTAAAAAAACTTGGACCAAAACTGCTACCAAATCACACACAGAGCTGTTGTAGTTTAAAGTTTAGATCCTATAGGTGTAAAGTTAAGTCACCAAGCAAGGCCGTAACATCCATTTTCTTCTCATCTTCATGAAACTGGTGGTTCTGTGGTTCTTTAGTTGTGCCAAGGACGTTTTTATTCCGTTTCCGTTTATTCCGTTTATCCGTTATTCTGTTTATTCCGTTTATCCGTTATTCTGTTTATTCCGCCCAGACGAGTGCTAGCTTTACTTTGCCCAGCCATTTAACATTTCATTTTCATCAACGTCTGCCAGCGGGTGATGCTGAGGTGGCGAGAATGTTAGTTCTGTGACACTTAACTTGTCCTCAATGAAATCTTTCTCCTCTGCATGGTAAAACCTGACGTTCATCACAAGCTGAGCGTTGTGTTTAATATCAGTCGGAGTCACGGCATCCACGTGCTAACATCTCGGCTCTTCTTCTGGCCGAGAGAAGAGGACACGCTGCTGAAAGTGTTTCAGTTTAATAGCGAGCCGTAAATTTATTGTGTCATTCTTAAGGTTTTCAGGTTCAAAGATCAGAAGCTGGAGAATTGTAAGATTGCTGTATCACTGCTGGCTCTCAGCAAAAGTGTTCATTTATCTGTCTGTCTGTTCCTTCTGAGCGCCTGAACACTAAATGTGTGAACCTGATGTCTTGATGGCATTCATTGATTAGTCAGATTCAGTATCTGGGATCGATACTCTAATGAAATGGTTCCGAATGTAATGTCAGTCTTCATTGACATTCATGTTCGCTTTAAAGCCAGGCTAAGAGGGAATAAGTGGGGATTTGGTGCCATGTTGCTTTAGCTTATGAGAAAATGTGTGTGTGTGTGTGTGTGTCTGTGTGTGTATTATATGGATATATACGTAGGACATGCTCCCTCGGATATGAGTATAGGTGTCTTGGCAAAAACGTACACATTCGACACGTTTTTCATGCGCCGTGCCGACGCTGTCATGCATTTCAGTCTGATTCGGCTCGTCCCTGTGAGTGCCTGAGACTAATGTTATAAAGCTACTGTGTCTTTTCTCTTGTCTCCTCCCAACCCGAGCACAGCGCAGCTGTCCCTTTTACTGCGACCATGCAATGTTCCACTTCACCTGACTCAGAAGGAAAGAAGACAAAAGCTCTCCCCTTTTTCTTTCTTTCTTTCTTTCTTTCTTTCTTTCTTTCTTTCTTTCTTTCTTTCTTTCTTTCTTTCTTTCTTTCTTTCTTTAAATGGCCTAAGACAGCTTGCTCTTTATCATATATCCTCTATCTCTCTCTTTCTGTATTCCCTCTCAGGAATATGTCAGTCTTTGAGCTCTTTAGGTTATAATTTAACACCATTTGTTTCTTCCTGCTGAGAGCGAAAGCTTCACGGATGCTTGACTCATAAATATCTCATTTAGCACATCTGCCGAAATGCTCATCTTCCTTTTAGAAAAAAAACCCCTACTCTTATAACTTACTGTACTCTGTAATGAATATGAGTTCAGTACGTTACGATACGATACGATACGATACGATACGATACTGTACGATACTCTAGCGATTTCATGTTAAGGTTACCAACATTGTTAAACTTTTTACAGCAGATAGGATTATTTACTGAACAAACTGTCTATTAGATTGCATTAGCTAACTGTACTGTAATTTGTTCAGTTATTAACACCTTACAGTAAACTACCCCATACGGATCACCATTCTTTAAGACTCCTGGGCCGGATAGGTCGTGATATTTTCTAGCTACGACGGCGTCATCGAATCGCCTCTCCTAAATAAAAACATACTCCTGCTCGAGCGTCTGGACGCCATCTCTACGATCGTTATCCATGCGATGTTCCTCATGCGGTTGAAGGACAGGTTCTCTTTAAACACGTCGTGCCTCTTGTGTGCTTATCTGGGCACGTCGGCAATCTGATTACCGTAGTCCTGATAAGGTTAATGCAGTTAAGAATAGGACTCTGAGCTAATTTGTTTACTGAACTAAACTTTACTCCTATCTAATATCAGGCTTGTCTTTGCACCACAGCTCTTAAGACTAATATGAAGTGACTGCTCAGGTGTACAGACTATATTTGGACTGTGGGCATGATTCCTGCTCGAGTGCTCTTTTGCAGCCACCCGACAGCATTTGATCTGCCGTTGAAGATGTCCAAAGGCTCATCCTCGCTGCAGGAAGCGATTTTCGTATTTTTAGCTCAGATGATCCACTGGAAGTCTAAAGGGAATCAGGTGACTGATTTAGAAGTCATTACAAAGGATTTGCGCCCCACTGAGCTCATTTCACTCTGAAGATTTTTACTTTAATGTTTATTGTGTGTCTACGATTAGACTATTAGTGTAAATGGATTAGCTGCGATCGTCTGAGCTTGGACGTATTCGGGTTCTGTTTTATGTATACACCTAAACAGCGTTCTTTAGATGAAGCTAATCTTCTTCTCCTGTAGAGCATTTATAATGCATTGTCAGACAAATGATGGTCCAGTGTAGACAAAAGTCAATATATGGCCCAGCAATTGGAAGCTCCAGTGTTCTGCCTGTTCCTGTGTTTTAGCTGCCTGAGAGAGCTCTAAAATGTGGTAGCTATTAGCTATATTTGGAGCTAGTTAGCAAGCTAAGTGCGTCAAGAGAAACATTCATTTATTCATTCCATGCCTGTGCCTATCTCAGTCATCGGGCATCGAGGCAGGATACACCCTAGACGGAGTGCCAACCCATCACAGGGCACACACACTCTCATTCACACACACACACACACACACTACGGACAATTTTCCAGAGATGCCAATCAACCTACCATGCATGTCTTTGGACCGGAGGAGGAAACCGGAGTACCCGGAGGAAACCCCCGAGGTACGGGGAGAACATGCAAATCCACACACACGGAGGCGGAGGTGGGAATCGAACCCCCAACCCTGGAGGTGTGAGGTGAACGTGCTAACCACTAAGCCACCGTGCCCCAAGAGAAACAAATGACTTTTAATGATCGTTAAATTAAAGATTTCAAGTTTGTTTATGTGTTTAGTGCAGCAGCTTGTGGAGTTTGGAACAAATTACAGCATTGTCTGATTAAAGTTGCCCAGAACTACATCCTAAAACTAACCGAACCTTGAGGCAGATGGGCTACAACAGCAGAAGACCATGTTGTGTTCCACTTCGCTTGGCCAAGAACAGAAAGCTGAGGCTGCAGGGAGCACAGACTCTCTAAAACCGGTCTGTAACCTGTTCTGATGAATCTTGAGCCTCTTCTGCTGAGGCTCACAGATGGAAATCAATCATCGCTGGAAGGCAAAACCTATTTAAGTATTGTTGCTGACCACGAACGTCCCTTCAAGGCCACCATTTATCTTCTAATAGCTATTTTCAGCATGAAAACGCAGCGGGTCACAAAGCAAAAGTTGTCGCAAACTGGATTCATGAACACGTCGATGAGTCCAGTGTTCTTCAGAGTTCTTTCCGGTCACCGGATCTAAATCCAGTAGATCTAAATCCACCTGTGTTATGAGGGAGAATCTCAAAGGAATGTTTCCAACATCTTACAGAATCCATGAAATGAAGATCTGAAAGCAAAGGAAGGCCATACCGAGTGTAAGTTCCTCAGTGAGTGTTTATAAGAATGAATTTCTTATTAGCATGCTCCACTGTGTCTATAACTACAAGTGCTTACTGTCTGACCTTTTCCAGGTCTTCACAACGCATCATCCGGTCTGCATGTTAGATTTGGCCCAGGTTTTATGCCGGATTCCCTTCCTGACACCTCTGAGCGTTAACTCTTCAGTGGCTGGATTTACTCCCTGACCGGGAATCGAACCCCGGACTGCGCCAACAACAGCACTAATAAACATCCTTCATGTAACGCAATAAGCAATGCGACTTTTTTCTTTTGAGATCTTTCCACTGTTAGGATTAGTTTATTATTAACTAAACTACATGATAATATAGCTAGAACATTCTACATTATACATCACAGATCCGTTAGAACATACACAGTGGCAGCTTGGCAAGTCTGATTACTGTAGATTATAGTGTTTGTCAAGAATTTCGACAAATTAAGCTAATATACTGAATAAAAAAGAACTAAATGAATACAATAAAATAAATTGCAGCCGTAGCACGTTCGCCTCACACGTCCAGGGTCGGGGGTTCGATTCCCACCTCCGCCTTGTGTGTGTGGAGTTTGCATGTTCTCCCCGTGCCTCGGGGGTTTCCTCCGGGTACTCCGGTTTCCTCCCTCGGTCCAAAGACATGCATGGTAGGTTGATTGGCATCTCTGGAAAATTGTCTGTAGTGTGTGAGTGTGTGAGTGAATGAGTGTGTGTGTGTGTGCCCTGTGATGGGTTGGCACTCCGTCCAGGGTGTATCCTGCCTCGATGCCCGATGACGCCCGAGATAGGCACAGGCTCCTCGTGACCCGAGAATTTCGGGTAAGCGGTAGAGAATGAATGAATGAATGAATGAATGAAAATTGCAGCCGTTCTCTCTGCTTAATATATCCACGAAACACGCTAATAAACTATGTCATAATAAATATATTGGGAATGGGATTAGTTTGATTGATTGACTGATTGATTTTGGCCCTGGTGCATTTCAAGTTTTTCCTGACTTTAACCTAGAAATATGCTTTTCTTTTTTTTTTTTTAATTAAGTAATAATATAATCATTCAATAGTTATACAGTTAAAGCTTTTTTCCAAGTCTACCAAGAGACCCGAAGCATTATAGATCTCTTAGAAAGACCTCATTATACATTTAGGGCCTGCTGCTCTCCACTTACTGGCCTTGCATTGCTAAAATTGTGGATCAATAGTTTTCTCTAACCCGTAACTCTGGTCCTGAATGGAAGTACGTTTAAGCCTAGAAATCCCATTACTTGTGAAAGAGAGAGGAAGGCAGCGCTAGCACAGCACTCAGGGATCCATCTCATGCACATCAACTCTGCCTTATTCAATTCCTCCTCATTTTGTGATGTTGTTTTCACAGCCGATGTGTGTATTCACCTCCGTAATTCCCTAAGAGCGTTAAATATCCACGGCTGTGCTGTAAGTGGGAAAATCCTGCACGACGTTTTCTCCTCTTCTGTGATATTTGATTTGCAGTGGGCGTGTTCCTCTTCCCCTGACACGAAAGCTTCGTCGCTCTTTCTCTCCTGAGTCGGTCTCCTGTTTACTCGTGTCATTTTTAATAACAGACTCGATTCCTGAATCCTGGGGGCCTCTGATTTTTGAGAAATGCATCAGGAAACTGAGTCGGGCCGAATAGTAAACAATAAACAAAACAAACGTGTAGCCAATGAGCAGAAAGGGGCGGGGCTTGTCAGTATGGGTGGAGAGAGTGTTCAGTGCACATGTGTGACGTTAGCAGAAAGCGATTTTAACATTGATATGGAGGATAAAAACAAAGAAAGAAAGAGAAGAAAGACTTACGATAAGGACAAGAAGTAGGACGTGTTAATATAGGATCAGCTTTCCAGTGCTGGAGAGAACTGAAGGAGCAGGAAGTTGGCCACATATTCACAGGTCGGAGTTTCCCGAGTCAATAACTCCTGAGCTAAAGGCTGTTTTGTTTTGTTACACAGAACTAATATATGCCTTTGTCCTTTACATCATTATGCTTGTGTGGCATTTTTGCTTGTTTGTTTATCTACAATCGTATTGTTCTTCCCTTCAGCTATGATAAAGACACGTTTCTTTCTGTTAGTCGCCTGGGTTACGTATGTACGTGTGGGCGGAGCTATCGATACAGGGGTGGGACCCATTTGGGTTAGGGGCGTGTTTGTTTTGGTGATTTTGAATGTTAACATATGCTTTCAAAAATTGGAGACCCCACCTTTAATGTATTATTATTATTATTATTATTATTATTATTATTATTATTATTATTATTATTATTAATATTATTATTAAAGGTGCTGCAGCTCCTGAAAATTCAGTCTGATGGTTTATTAATGATGCACGACGGTTAGAAAGTGTCTTTGACTGTAAATGGACAAAGAGACCCAAACGAGTTTTATTTATAATTCATTTATTTTCTAGCTCATTTAGCAAGTAAATAACTTGCCTTGCCTTAATGACTAACCTGAATGACTGAAAAGTGGTAGCTAATAGAATGAAATGATCTCTGGTTAGCTAGTTAGCTAGTTTTTTTTTGTTCTGTGGTCTTCTTGTCGAACATGGAGCCTATAGTAGATTATAGTAGTTTAAGCACGACGATCACAAGTCACAAGAATTGTGCGGCACTTTATTTTGGTTGGGTTTTGTTTTCACCTACCCGTGTAATTGTTGGGACCCTGGCAGAGGTGGCTTGGAGACAGACCCGTACGCAGGATAGCTTCAAATGAAAGGGGTTTAATACAATAGGAAGACAAACATAAACCACAACACACAGGGAATACACACTATAATCAATGAAGCCGCGCTGCCTAATGCAACGCGGCTCACATATATAGTGACACGGACAATCACACACAACGGGAAACAGGTGTGATGACCAGGGAGGAGAAGACGTGGACGGGGCAATCACGTGACACAAACAAACAACAAACGCACAAGGCACCAAGTCTGCACTGATCCCTAACGGATCCACGCTGATCCCTAACAGTAATCCTCGTGATGCAAAAAAAAAAAAAAGATCTTTGAGACTGTAATCTGTGCACTAATCAGGTTTGCACCTTGGCTGGTGTGTGTGCAGAAGGTGCTGGATTAGAAAGTGTTATAGTTCTATAGCTAGAATGTCAAAGATTGTGAAACACATGGAGTTTAATCGTCCATACCGAGGTCTACAAATTGGGGTTTTTTTTTGTCCATCGTTTTGTTATGCACACTCTGTCTCCTGTATTTGTCCACCTCTGTATGTGTGTGTGTGTGTGTGTGTGTGTGTGTGTGCTTGAGGAGTTTTTTTGTTTGGTCCTCAGCTGACTGTTTCTGGGTTCTCGGCTGCAGTCTTGACAGAATGTGCCTTTAAGCGCTGTATTGATGTGGGAACATTCACAAGAAACAGCTCGCTTTGCTGTTTTGTTGCATGCAACTCTAACACTACTGAATACTGAATCAGACAGGATAAAGGATGCTAAGAAACTGTATATTACGTCCTACTCATACACACACACACACACACACACACACACACCTTCAGTTAACCTGATTGAACTCATTTGACATGTCTGTGGTGTTGAACCTGTATAACATTCTATTTATCGACCAGCGCGATATATTTCCAGTTATATCGGCTGTGCTAAAGTCTGTTGCATCAGAGACGTTAATGAAGGTAATCGGCTGTTCTCGTTCATCGCGGCTTCATCTATCACGCTAATTTGCTCAGCCGCGGTAAATATGTTAGGAAGGATTTTTAAGGTCTTACCGTACAAAAGCGACGCGTTTATTTGGTTCTACAGTTTTCAGGAACTGAATTAAACCAAAATAATTCCTGGAGCAGGGAATCTTTCTGTAAGCTGTCCTATATTTCTTAAAAAAAAGAAGTGTGTGTGTGTGTGTGTGTGTGTGTGTGTGTGTGTGTGTGTGTGTGTGTGTGTGTGTGTGTGTGTGTGTGTGAATCGGGTGCTACATTAATATATGACTAAAACTGTGTCATCCTCACTAACGTGCACCCTGTTGAGACTAAACCGATACTGTTTGATGCCCTTAAACATAGAATTTTTACATTTCGTCCGCTTTTTACTCAAAGAACGTTTGATGCCTTTCTGTTTATTCTCTATCGTTCTTGTCATTGTGTAACAGCGTATAAAAGTAAAAATGTATTTGGTCGCCACGTCAGACCGAATGTACAGTACATTACAAAACATGACGAAAGATGACGGTGCACAAAACAGTATACTGCAGTGACATCTAACTCTCACTGCCAAGCTGCTACTGTTGGGCCCTTGAGTAAGGCCCTTAACCCTCTCTGCTCCCATGGTGCTGTATCATGAATGACCCTGTGCTCTGACCCCAAACCTCCAAAGATGGAATTGAAATTTTCACTGTGCTGTAATATAGATGTGACAAAATAAAGACTTCTTTTTTTATTCTACTATGCAATGTCAATAAAGTTATATCTATCTATCACTTATTATGAGATCATTCATTCATTCATTTTCTACCGCTTATCCGAACTTCTCGGGTCACGGGGAGCCTGTGCCTACCTCAGGCGTCATCGGGCATCGAGGCAGGATACACCCTGGACGGAGTGCCAACCCATCACAGGACACACACACACACTCTCATTCACTCACACACTCACACACTACGGACAATTTTCCAGAGATGCCAATCAACCTACCATGCATGTCTTTGGACCAGGGGAGGAAACCTGGAGTACCCGGAGGAAACCCCCGAGGCACGGGGAGAACATGCAAACTCCACACACACAAGGCGGAGACGGGAATCGAACCCCTCTACAAACACACACAAGTGACAAGTATGGTATTTTTAGAAGACTTGGCAGTATTACGACATCAGCATCTGCACCAAAAATCCTGCACTTCCGAGCAGCTCATCCATAATGGATTGGCTACCGATTGTCGTGTCGGAGAAGGTCAGGGAACGAAACCTGCTTCCTGTTCGCAAAAGGAGAAGATTAGGAGAAAAGGATAATTTCCCATGCTGGAATATTTATGTAGGGTCTGTAATGGCTTTATATGAGGAAGAGGGCAGTGGGAGTGAGTCAGCCCTTCAGTACAGAAAGCCTTATCTCTTAAACACAGCGTCGGTAGAGCGCAGGAGGGATCAGGCTGGGAAAGTGCATGCTGCTCTCCACTGTGACTGAAACCTTATATATTTAAAAGCATCCCACACAATTGGACCCAGAGAGCCGGTCACGCTGAAACGGATCCAGGATTTAAGAACTTTTAGACAGGATTTTGATTTATTTATTTATTTTTGGCAGTAAACCCATGCGAAGAAAATCGTTCCGCTCGCTTGCTCTGGTTTTTGTCTTAACGAGGAGGAAGACTGGGAGTATAAAAGCCTCTCAGGCTATTAAGGCTAGGCTATTAACGAGTAGGAAGCACATGATGTTGCTTTTAAAATGCTTAAGAAAGACACTCAAGTCGTGCCTGTGAGGAGCGTTTCAGGCTATCGGTCTCCTTCCTCTAGTGTTTTTTTTTTTTTTTTGGAAAGTCAATACTAATCAATAGTCTTGTATAACACGAACAAAGACACAGCGCTGTTGAATTCTATTAGCGTGAAGCTGATGATTAATATTATTGTTTTCTACAAAAGCTCCTAATTAACGAACGGCTCTGACGGCAATTTCGGCTACGCGGTTTTAAATAAAAGTGCCTGTTTGGATAAAGTTACGATTTTATACAAAGGGAATTGTATGGCTTACATGTGGAAAGGTTTTTCTGCGAGATGTTAATTTAGAATTTACGGACGGACGGAAAGAGACAAACGGTCAGACGTAAAGCTGTAATTTTACCGTTTTCCTCCACAGGCAAGTCTTCCAGCAGAGGGCTTTCTCACTAACAAGCTGACGGCACTACGGTATTATGGTGATAACAGGAACGAATCCGTTATGTGGAGATATCGCAGTCAGCGTAACTAGAAATGGATAAAAGCAGAAAAACCTTTGCTCCGATAATAAAAGAACAGGACGAAGGGACAATTAAAACCGGAGTTTTGCTTTTATTCAAATCGGGTTTATTCAAGAGTCTGATTTTAACTGAAGATGATTACATTATTGATAGCATTTTTTAATTTTTTTAATAATTCATTCATTCATTTTCTACCGCTTATCCGAACTCCTCAGGCGTCATCAGGCATCGAGGCAGTATACACCCTGGATGGAGTGCCAACCCATCACAGTGCACACACACACACTGTGGACAATTTTCCAGAGATGCCAATCAACCTACCATGCATGTCTTTGGACCGGCGGAGGAAACCGGAGTACCCGGAGGAAACCCCCGAGGCACGGGGAGAACATGCAAACTCCACACACACAAGGCGGAGGGGGAATCGAACCCCTGACCCTATAGGTGTGAGGCGAACGTGCTAACCGCTAAGCCACCGCTTTATTGTAATTAAACCCCAGAGCAGCATGAAGCCCTTTACCTATTCTAGTTTGAGTGGGTTTATTTTCCAGTAAATATGGAAGAGGCCGCCACCTCTTCTTCCTCCTCCTCCTCTTCCTCACCGTTTCTTGTGATTTACACGTTACATTACAGCTTTTAGGCCTGTGCTTTTCTATCCAAAGGTAGCACAAGAGTTTCAGCTATACTTATAACTATTGACTGGCAGGTCTGTGAAATATGGGTGTGTTCCTGAGATGCAGGAGATGCTTCTGTTCCTGCTGAATGTTTTACAGCAAGAGTGCAAGTGATTTTAAAAGAAGTAGCAGATCAATACAGAGTCCACTGCTCTGTTATTATCAGCACTTTCACAAAGGCTCATCGGACATCTTCTGTTGACGTAGATAATGATTTTAATGCCTTGAGTATGAAACAGTAACTCCACTGGTCTGCAAAACTTTTTTGCCTGCACCTTTTTTGGGGCGACTGCATTCAGGATGGAATGTCACACTCCACATCGGTGGATTATGGATCGCTGGAATGCTGATACTCTGGGCTTTAATAATTTGTACTTTTTTCTTTCAGAATTACTCGTTTTAGATCAGACTTAAAGGTGGGGTCTTCGTTGTTTGAGAAATGCTTTAGAAAACTGAGTCGGGATGACAAAATAAACAAAAACAAAAATTAAAACTAACGTGTAGCCAATGAGCAGAAAGGGGCGTGTCTTGTCGATATGTGCGGAGAATGTGTTCGGTGCGCATGTGTGACGTTAGCAGAAAGCGGTTTTAACATTGACATGGAGGATAAAAACAAAGAAAGAAAGAGAAGAAAGACTTACGATAAGGACAAGAAGTAGGACGTGTTAATATAGGATCAGCTTTCCAGCGCTGGAGAGAACTGAAGGAGCAGGAAGTTGGCCACATATTCACAGGTTGGAGTTTCCCGAGTCAATAACTCCTGAGCTAAACGCTGTTACTACACAAATAACACCTCTTTTCTATCGTAGTAATGTAGAGAGGCAGCTACAACCGCGTTTTGTGTAGTAACAGCGTTTAGCTCAGGAGTTATCGACTCGGGAAACTCCCACCTGTGAATATGTGGCCGACTTTACTTAAGACGCCGAGGCGCTTTTTTCCTTCTCGATAGGTGAGTAACGTTGGTTTTGCTTTGTTACACAGAACTAATATATGCCTTTGTCCTTTACATCATTATGCTTGTGTGGCATTTTTGCTTGTTTGTTTATCTACAATCGTATTGTTCTTCCCTTCAGCTATGATAAAGACACGTTTCTTTCTGTTAGTCGCCTGGGTTACGTATGTATGTGTGGGCGGAGCTATCATACAGGGGTGGGACCCGTTTGGGTTAGGGGTGTGTTTGTTTTGGTGATTTTATATGTCAACATTGGCTTTCAAACAACGGAGACCTCACCTTTAATTTGATTTCCGTGCAATGGAACACCAGTGTACTGGGAAAAAGATAACATTTATCTATAGTAGAATAACTGCATTTTAATATGAAATAGACTTTGATTTGGCTTATTAAAAATGCTCTTTATTTTGATCTATTAGTGTTCGAATGAAGAAACGCTGGAACGCTTATGGAGAAATATCAGTTGTAATATCAGTGAAGGTTCTCACAGGTTCTTACAAACGGCTGTCAATCAAACAACATGAAACCTTTTGATCTGAAGAACATTGAACCAGGCCACAGAAATTTATTTTTTCTACTCCTGTTTTGTTATCTGAGACCGGATATTGTTTAATGGTGGAAAACGTCTCGGGTGGAAAGTGTGGTTAATTAAATGTAAGTAAACAACCCACAGAAGCGGATGGGATGCATTCGGGAGAAGTATCAGGGTGTCGTATGACCGAGATGTGCAGGAACCCTGGCTGAATCTGACTTCCATGCCATTCTGTTTTTCTACGAATTAGCACAGCTGTTTTTTAGGTGCTCAGCGGTTTCTGCTTGCTCATCGTATATCTATCCTCAGCATCGGTTGCCAGGTGGAGTGCAGTAATCCTACTGACCGGCAAAGTTGCATATGCAACGTTAAATCATACTCAATGTTCTCATCCACCTCGTTCTCGTTGTTTTTGCATTCGACCTGTGCTACGGTTGTGTACAAATAAAACCTCACTCGAATTCCTTCTGCGCCACCAGAACGTAGGAGCTGCTGTTTCATAGCCAGCCCTCAGATCAGCGTCCCGAACGTACACAGGACACCATGTGTCATGTCACGATTCCCATGGAAGCCGTACGACAGGAATCCGTTGGGAGATGATACTGTAGCGGTGTAATTTGATGCCCATTGTGTGTCAGGAATTGCAGTCCTGAGATTTCCAAAGCTAGTTTTTAATAGTACGCATTCTGTTTCTGACTCAATTACACATAGATTATTATCATCTGACATGCTGAGGTGCATTGGGATCATTAGAAGAGGTATATCTAGGCCACAGAAGGTCATACTCTGGGAACAATGATTGACTATTTTTGCACTGGATATAGTCCAGAGATACAGTAGCTTACCACAATGCCAGCTCTGTGTTACTTCTCAGAGGCCAGTACCAGTCACGACTGCGCTTGACAAAAGAGAAGCACCCTATTATTCTAGTTTTAGGCAGTATATTTCCACTGTATGCCTCTGAGTGCCTTTTTAAATTGCCACTACTACTCTATTTAGGACTGAGGAGGACAAACACTCGGCAATAAATCACCAGACATACTCAATGGACGATGGAGAGATCGTGGGTGATAAGTGGCACCTTTGGGCTTTCCAGAAACAGTAGTGGTGTACACTGTAAGACCCATATAGGAAAGTGCCTGATATTTAGCAGTATGTGTTTAGATTTGGATATTTTAGGCTGCTGGGATACTAATATACTAAAAAGGGGGCACGGTGGCTTAGTGGTTAGCACGTTCGCCTCACACCTCCAGGGTCGGGGTTCGATTCCCGCCTCCGCCCCGTGCCTCGGGGGTTTCCTCCGGGTACTCTGGTTTCCTCCCCCCGGTCCAAAGACATGCATGGTAGGTTGATTGGCATCTCTGGGAAATTGTGTGAATGAGAGTGTGTGTGCCCTGTGATGGGTTGGCACTCCGTCCAGGGTGTATCCTGCCTCGATGCCTGAGATAGGCACAGGCTCCCCGTGACCGAGAAGTTTGGACAAGCGGTAGAAAATGAATGAATAATCCTGAAAAACAGTGATGCTTCAGAGCACAAGCTGTAACCTGCAGACCGAAGTGCAGCGACTGTATTTGCTATTTGTCAAGTGTAATTTTACAGTTTGTGATTGTGATTACACATGCAGAATTTTTACTTGTACACGTTTGTTTTGTTCGGCCCGACACGGTTTTCTGAAGCATTTCTCAAACTATGTACACCACACCTTTAAGCAGTAAGGTACACGACAAAGCCCCTAGCGTTTGAACGAACTCTTTCGGGACGTGTGTCTTGTACATGGTGTCACTTCAGCATAAAAAAAATATATAAATACCTGAAGCTAGTTACAAATTACAATCTCTAAATCTCTAAAATTGGAAAAAAAAATAATCATGCTTAATTGCTCTAATGCTTCCTGTAATAATTCCTGTAGAGTAAAGTAGGCCTGATAAACAAGCCATTGTTTCATTTACTTCCATTAAAACACTGTATATATTTTATTATATGAGTAAACATTCATCCTTTACTCAAGAAACGACCAAATATGTTTTTTTCCCTTATGCTCTGGCATTTAAACAAGCTTTTAATTAAGGTTTGTGTTTGTGACAGAATAGCCTGAAATTAAGCACATATGGGACACAAAACAATTTATTTTTGCCTGTCTTTACTCTGTAGGTATTATATTTACCAGCATGTTGGCACTGGGAATTCCTGGCAATGTTTTTCCCACTTTTAGTTGCGGGGAATTTTTTGTTGCCAAATTTGATCAAGCCAGTGAACAATACGTGGTCCGTCTTAAATCTTGATCCAACGTGCACAACTCAATGTGTTCATGGAAATGAGATGTTATTAGATTATAGATTAATAGAGATTAGTGATATTGACTATTCTAGAGATTGGAAAACAGAAGATCGAGCATTAGATCTTTCTCTCCGGGATTATGCCGAGGTTTTGTTTTTATAATTGTTGCAGCCCAACAATTATAATTAGAATTTTGTAGAAAACTGCCTGAATTAGCGATTTTTCTTGTAAACTACTAGCGATGAACAGACATGAAACTAACCTTCTAGGATAGCTGTGCGAATGTGACTCACATGATACGAAGAGGGGCGTTACGATTGACATCACGTGACACGCTTTAGAACAAAACTGTGGAAAACTTTGTAAGCTGCTCTGATGCCCCTTTTCCACCGGAAAGACCCGGGTGCTGGCTCAGATCTAGCGCTAGTGCTGGTTCAAAGTTGGTTCCACTGGTGAACCTTCTAAGAACCGGTTTGCCTTTCCACCGGCTAGAGAGCATCACAGCGTCGAGTGTGACATCACTGTATACGTGTCACGTGTCCCAGCAACGTTAGCGCAGCAGCGGCAAACACAACATCAATGCCGGATGTTGCTTTACTGTTAATGCTCATGGCTTTGCGAACCTACATCGGCATCCAAACGCGGCGAATAAAACGTCTACGTGCGGCTCCGTGTAATCTGTATAAACGGAGGTTGTAATCGAGAAAGTACATAACGATATTTTATTGTTAACACAGAAAAAAGTTAGCCTTAGCATGTAGCTACCTACTATCATGTGTGCTGGTAACTGAACATATTGCGTTAAAGTAAAAGTGTATAAAACATTAGTATACTTAAGGTACATTAGCAAATGCGCTAACAGTAGCCCCGCCCCCAGCTCCCGCCCCAAGTGGTTCTTAAGTCTAGACCAGCAACGTTTTGGTGCTACTTAAGAACCACTTTTCCTGGTTCAGAGCCGGTGCTTTGGCGGTCGAAACAGAAAGAACTGGTTCTAAATTAGGCTCCGAACCTGCACTCAAACTGCCTCGGTGGAAAAGGGGTATAAGTATCGCAAAGTTTGCTTGACTTTGTGTTCATGACCTTCTGCCGTACATCCGTATTGTTTGAATTTTGACTGCATAGTATTGTACAACTGGACAGAAATAACCATAAATCTACCAAAAATTTCAAATCTTTTGGTAAGTACTTTGCTGCTATTGGACTCAAGCTCAATTAGATATTAGAGAAATAATTAATGAGTTCATGTTTGGGTTCAAGGGGGAATGGTGGCTTAGTGGTTAGCACGTTCGCCTCACACCTCCAGGGTTAGGGGTTCGATTCCCGCCTCCGCCTTGTGTGTGTGGAGTTTGCATGTTCTCCCCGTGCCTCGGGGGTTTCCTCCGGGTTTCTTCCCCCGGTCCAAAGACATGCATGGTAGGTTGATTGGCATCTCTGGAAAATTGCGGTGATTTCTTGACTTCCGTGACGCACCCGTTTTCTCTAGGGCTTCTGATCCGATTATACCGTTGTGTCTTCGTGTCTTTGCCTCAGACTTTGCGGTTAATTAAATGTTGATTTGTTTTGCTCTAAACAAACACAAGAGCCTTATGAGGCAGCCTCAGGTTCGACTCTTCTACACTACTCTTCCTACAGTTCGTCTCTGCTGCAGACAAAATAAAATTCTAATAGCTTTGCAAACCGGTGTCTTAGTGGTTAGCACGTTCGCCTCACACCTCCAGGGTCGGGGGTTCGATTCCCGCCCCCACCTTGTGTGTGTGGAGTTTGCATGTTCTCCCCGTGCCTCGGGTCCGTAGTGTGTGAGTGTGTGAGTGAATGAGAGTGTGTGTGTGTGCCCTGTGATGGGTTGGCACTCCGTCCAGGGTGTATCCTGCCTCGATGCCCGATGACGCCTGAGATAGGCACAGGCTCCCCGTGACCCGAGAAGTTCGGATAAGCGGTAGGAAATGAATGAATGAATGAATGTTTGGGTTCATATTTTTACGTTTCTCTCTATAATTTTAATGATCAGCAGATGCAACACATTTTTATTCAGATAACTAACACACAGATGTATAGCTGTTTGATATGTGACAGATGGGGACGACTGACTGTAATTACAATACCGATCGATAAAAATGTAACACGAGACGGTGGGACAAGCGAACGGCAATGTGTCACTTCTGTGGCTATTATAAGAGTATCTTATACTACCAGGCAAACACAGGTTGCACAGTCATGACATCATGATTATTTATATCACTCAAATTCAGCAGCTGTTCTGGACTGAACATTTTACCATGTGTGAGCCAAAAAAAAAAAAAAAAGCTCCAGAAAAGTATCTGATATAAATCGGTCTTAGATTATTAGCGCATTAGCTCTCAACCTTCCAGTAATGAACGTCTGAAAGGAAGTGCCGTAGCCAGACGTAAAAAATGAAAAGCAAGTCTCCCAGAAGATCGGTGATAACGAGAGCGAGGTGAAAAGAGGCCTTGGCTCTGTTTGTACTGGGAAGTGTAGCCTAGGGTGTGCTGGACATCTTAATCTACCACTGAATGCACTACACACAATTTTATGAAAGAGTTCCTTTGGGACATTTTTAAATCACTGTCTTTCCTGCCACCATACAATAGACTCTGGAAGGAACCCACGACCCTCTCGAAAGGTTGCTATGGGAACAGCTGCACAGGTCTTGACAGTCGACTTCTGTGGTTTGATAATGGATTTTCACCCACATACTACTAGAGAGTCCTGACTGCAGCAAGACCTCGTCCCTGTCAGCGTTTCCTCAAACTCATTTCTACCGCTTTATCCGAACTACCTCAGGTCACGGGGAGCCTGTGCCTATCTCAGGCGTCATCGGGCATCAAGGCAGGATACACCCTGGACGGAGTGCCAACCCATCGCAGGGCACATACACACTCTCATTCACTCACACAATCACACAATTTACCAGAGATGCCAATCAACCTACCATGCATGTCTTTGGACCGGGGGAGGAAACCAGAGTACCCGGAGGAAACCCCCGAGGCACGGGGAGAACATGTAAACTCCGCACACACAAGGCGGAGGCAGGAATCGAACCCCGACCCTGGAGGTGTGAGGCGAACGTGCTACCCACTAAGCCACCGTGCCCCCCCCTGTTTCCTCAAACTTGTTTTATTTATTTATTTATTTATTTGTTTGTTTGTTTGTTTGTTTGTTTGTTTGTTTGTTTGTTTGTTTATTGCGTGATACTACTTCCAGGGTAAATGTACCGGGGGTAACAATGAAATTATTCAGTTGTAATGGTTAGTAAAATTGGTATAAAATTGGTATCTATACAGATATATATATTTTTGGTATGGCTCAATTGTGTGTTTAATCCATTGGCAGATGAGAACAAATTTCTTTCTGGTGCTCTGCAGTGTTCTCTCGTCTTATACGCATTTTTATACAATTCAAATCTAGATTAAATATTACTATATGGCAGAGATGGGGGACTCGAATCATATGACTTGATCCGAGTCAGACTTAAGTCGCAAATTTGAGACTTGAGACTTGCTTGACAAATATTTTTAAAAAAAATACTCGACTTGACTTCGACTTGACATCCGTGACTCGAGACTTGACTCGGACTTGAGTTATATGACTCGGAGATGGGGACTCGACTTGACTCGAGTCAGACTTAAGGCACAAATTTGAGACTTGAGAATTGCTTGACAAATATTAAAAAAAGACTCGACTTGACTTTGACATGACAAGACTTACTTGTGACTCGCACGTGTGTGACTTACTCCCACCGACTGGTATATAGTGCATCATAATAATTTAAATAGCGATTCAATCGATTATAGATTGGTATTAATGGGGCAAAAGTTTGCCAAGAAACAATTCCCAACACCACTGCACCACCTCCACCAGTATGGACTGCTAAATTCTGATCCTATCGTCTACGTGCTTCCGCAGAAAACTAGATTTACATTTTTTTCAGTCTTCGACTGTCTGGTTTTGGTGAGTCTGTGCTCCCTGAAGCCTCAGAAGAGGAACCTGAATGCTTTCCTGTTCTCCCAGTGGTGCAGTGAGTTATCTGACTTATCAATCTTTCTTTTTTCACCAACTTGACTGTTGTGTGTGAAAATCCCAGGAGATCAGCTATTTTAGAAATATTCAATTCAGCCTATCTGAACCTAGCAATAAGACCACTTGGGGTAGTGGTGGCGCAACTGGTTAAGGCTCTGGGTTGTTGATCGGGGTTCAAGGCCCAGCACAGCCAAGCTGCCACTGCTGGGCCCTCGAGCAAGGCCCTCAACCCTCCCTGCACTCTGACCCCAACCTCCTCAGTTGGGGTATGTGAAGAAAAGAATACTGTAGAATAGAAGTTTATATTAATTTAAGGCTTCCATGTACGGTCTCGGTGCTAGCTGTTTCAATTGATTAACAGCCGTATTAAACTGTGTGACGCGCATACACACACATGGAGGTGTATGGTGTGTTCCGGGAGACAGAGTTTCGGTACAGAGGGGTGGGGTGAGTATCAAATTGTGAATTTGATCGGGATAAATTTTTAACAGGTTTATTGAGTTCATTAGACTTGATAAATTTTGTACTTTGTACTCAGAAGCACCAGTAGCTTGCGAGCGACAGTGTTGGAGACCCCTGAGTTAAAGAAATCACTTCACTCCTAGAGGTTTCCTGCTCTGTTACAGCCTGCTGCAGACTTTGACACACATTCGTCAGTCTGATTCAAGTAGTGACCTACATCTAGAGCCTCTTTATCAGAGCCGGTTATAACTCAACGTCGTCGGAGCAGAACGAAGCGATCGCTAATATGAAACCCAAAGCCTCGTTTTAGAAAGAATATATGGGGCATAGCACACGAGTAAAGAGCAAAGGATGTGATGTGCAGGTCAGGTTTATATCTGATGTAATAAAAGGAATCTTTCAGGCGGTAGAATGTCTACATATGGAAGAAAAATAGTAAGGTCGTTTTTTTAGTTCGATCTCCTTGCTGTTTCTCCCGAACCTTTTACACAAACGCCCACAAGGCGAGGGACGATACTGCGAGGCAGACATGCAGCAGTGAGGGCAATAGACTTCTCACAGGAAGAAAGGGAGAGGATGGGGGCAAAAATTTGCATTTATCAAACGGATCATTGAAGAAGAATAATCAGTGAATATTTCAACAAACATAAAACAAAATTAAAGGTCAGATGTGATTATATTTCATTTCATTTGAAAATTAGTCCACTAAAGTGCCGAGATGCTGCCTCCCTGTGTCTTTTCTTTGCTGTCCACACGCTGACCTAACACGTATATATCATAATCCGCGGTTGTGTTTAAAAGGTTGTGGTAGCTCTGATCAGGGTGCTTATTTTTACCTGTGGTTTACTTCCGCTTCAGTACCTTTAAAGGCACGGGCACGATGTTTGAAAAACGATTCAGAAAACTGAGTCGGGCCGACTAACAAAACAAGCGTGTAGCCAATGAGTAGAAAGGGGCGTGTCTTGTCAATATGCGGCGGAAAGAGTGTTCAATGCGTATGTCTAACATTAGCCTCTGCCGTTACATCTGCCTCGGGTTCTAGGTGTCGAACGTCGTCTTCCGCATGAAACGGAGCTAAACCTTTCACGCTACAACACACAGTACTACAAAAACACATCTGTATTACCATAGTATTACTTATTGTGTTCATTTACTGATAAAAATATCCCCTCGGCCAGCCACCCCAGCAGGTTCCGCCATAATAGTCGCCTGGGTTACGTATGTATGTGTGGGGCGGAGCTATCAAAACAGGGGTGACACCCATTTGGGTTGGGGCGTGTTTGTTTTGATGATTTCAAATGTCAACATTGGCTTTCAGAGATCGTGCACCGCTCCTTTAATTGGAACACTGGCTCTACCTTCCCTGATCCTAAGGGAGATTGTTGATATTCATTCTGGCTCCAAACAAGTGAACCTTTTATGCTGGTGTGGTGAATGTAGGCTGAACTCAGACATCTCTGAAGAATTGTGGTGGTTCAAGTTGGTGTTGACTGTGAGCTGAATTTGTCTGTATGAGCAAGATATCCCTACTCCTGGAATGTCAGGTTCAATAGGCTTTGGCTGTGATCAGCAGAACAGTGTGGTTTCCGTTCACTGTATTAATCATGCATGGTGGCTTACGGCGTCTGCGAGAAAACAGCAAACAACAGATCATTAGGATGTATACAGTAGCAGTTGGCAGTGGGGTCGGTATTAGGTCTAATAGTTTTCAGATTTGTTCAATCTAGTTATATGTGATTTTTTTAAACTGTAAAATCAAAATTGATATGTGTTAAAGATTATTTTATTTAGGCTAGATTCATTTTCTTTTAAGGTTTCGATGGTTGGATTTTGTAGCTCTGGCATATAGTCGACTTTTATCATACTAAACTAAACCTTAACTAGATTTGTAAAGTTTGTCTCGACAAACTTTGATGTTGTCTTTGACGATGCAAGTATTCGCAAAGGCCGGTGCTTTTTGGAGGCGAGTGGACATAAGGGTCAGTGTTACATTTGGAAGCAAGTAGACAGAAAGCTAGGGTGCCAAAACATTTGGAGGTAAGTGGAGACGAGCATGTGACGTCATCCGGATACTCTTGAGGAAGTTCCCCTCATTGTTCTGAGTGTTTTGATATCTCACATGTCCATGTTGTAAATTGTTTTTTGATTTTGCATATTTTGTGGGCGGGGCTGCGGGACAACCGGAAGGCCAGACGGTGCACCAATTTTACCTTTGTTCAGAGTATCACCCTAAAGGAGCTGGCTGAGTTTGGTGTATACAGTTCGAAAGCTTGCCGAGTTATAAACCTCCAAAATTTATAATGGGAGTCTATGGCTAAAAAAAAAGGCCATTTTGAGACCCGGTACCAGAAGTACCGGAACTCGGATCGCTTGGTGCATGTGGCTAAAAACCCCTAGGAGGAATTACTCTTGATAAATTTTTGTTTAAGCTTAAATATGAAAACAGACTGTTGGCTTTTACAAAGCCAACATAATAACAGTCTGTATGTGTGTACGGCTGGCCGCATGGTGAGGTGAGATGAGGTGAGGCGAGGCGAGACGAGGTGAGTTGAGGTGAGGTGTGAATTAGCATTGAGCCTTAGATTTAGTGTGAGCGACTAAAGATGCTGACTGAGAGTGCTAAGCCCACAGAAGTCCATGCTTTTAACATTATCCCCATTTGTGACTATCTAAAGCAGCAGTCACAGCATGAATAAACCCTGCAAGGTGAAAAAGCCTGTTCAGTTCAGAGGATGGGGGTCTTGCTTAAGGGCCCAACAGTGGCAGGTTGAACCCCGATCAACAATTCCAAGCCTCAACTGCATGAACCAACACTGCTTCAAAGTTTATGCATATCCTAGCTTATTAGGAAGCTGGGGACAGAGCACAAGGTCAGCTACTGTGCAGCACCCCTGGAGCAGTTGGGGTTAGGGGCCTTGCTCAGGGGCCCACCGATAGTAGCTTGGCAGTTCAGAGGCTTGTTCTCTAATCTTCTGATCAGTGACCCAGCACATTACCTAATGACCCACCACTTCTAGCTATCCCTGTTACCCTAAGCAGGGTTTCCTGCAGAAAATTTGTTAGTTAAGGTGTTAGGGTTCGGTGGGTGGGCGGGGCTAATGGTGGGGCGGGGCTTCTTTGTGAGATAGACCACAGACTCTGTACTACATTTAACAATTATTTATTTAACACTAAATATAAAATGTAAATAACATATAATAATAAATAAGAAAGTGCAAAACAACATTCGAAAATTTTTTTTTTGGACGACCTAGTTAAGGCGGTAGGGCTTTGAAAATTAGGCGGTCCGCCTTAACTAAAAAGCGCTGTGGGAAACCCTGCTAAGGTACTGAATCAAATGCAGTAGGTGCTGTTATTTGATTAAGTGACACACTTTTGTGTTTCTGAAGTTCCACGTCAAGTTCTTTCCTTTCTTCCCTTTCGCAATTTGTAACTTCTCCCTCCAT
This sequence comes from Tachysurus fulvidraco, assembly GCF_022655615.1. Lineage (NCBI taxonomy): Eukaryota > Metazoa > Chordata > Actinopteri > Siluriformes > Bagridae > Tachysurus > Tachysurus fulvidraco. The sequence continues at coordinate 1,144,612 of NC_062527.1, forward strand.
AGAAGTGACAACAGGATGGAAGGAAGAAAGGAAAGGAGGACTAATGCATTTACCAAATAAGACAATCCTGCTTACTGATGTGCAAACAAGGAGGCAAGCCACAGCTAAATACAGACTGAGAGTAAACAGTGACTCAGAACAGTCTGTGCCTATATAGCGCATGAACAGGAAGTGACTGAGGACTGAAGAAAAGTTCAAGGAATTCAGAGTGACAGTGATGTATCCTGGGCGTTTTCCCACGAAATAACTGAGCATCGTGCAAAAATGCACCCAATTTTGCATAAACATTTTGGGCTACCTTTAAATCGTCTTGTGTGGATTTTCAGTTCGAAATTTGCTGAAACCTGAGAATCCTGCACATAAGCTTTGAGGAGCTGATCTTTAAAGGGACGCATGAAAAAAAAAAGAAGAAAAAAAAAACAACCAGAAAGAATAAATGCACGTTATTTGTTCGGTCTAAATAATGAATCCATATTCCGTTCCATACTCGTCCTACTCGTACGAACAGCAGAGCATCGCTATTACTATTCAGCATCTCACCGCGACTTCTATCTAACGGCTCTGCGTGCATGCGTAAAGCAGATTTAGCCTAAAACAGGAGCCGGCATCAGACACTGCTATCGAGGGACTAGCAGCTTCAGTCGTGTTAGCGATGCTGTGGTTTACACTTACAGGATTAGCCTTCTGTTCCACTAAACAGCACATCGAATATCTGCTTTAGATAATTGTACTGTATGGCTGATGATTATTACAGCTATTACACATTTCCTCTTGGGTGTGATGCTCCGTGGTACGTGTCATTTCTGTAAGGTGTGTACTTAAAGTCTCAAGATTTTTGTAAACTGTTGTTAAAATTCGGAAATTGCGGTGATTTCTTGACTTCCGTGACGCACCCGTTTTCTCTAGGGCTTCTGATCCGATTATACCGTTGTGTCTTCGTGTCTTTGCCTCAGACTTTGCGGTTAATTAAATGTTGATTTGTTTTGCTCTAAACAAACACAAGAGCCTTATGAGGCAGCCTCAGGTTCGACTCTTCTACTCTACTCTTCCTACAGTTCGTCTCTGCTGCAGACAAAATAAAATTCTAATAGCTTTGCAAACCGGTGTCTTAGCGGTTAGCACGTTCGCCTCACACCTCCAGGGTCGGGGGTTCGATTCCCACCCCACCTTGTGTGTGTGGAGTTTGCATGTTCTCCCCGTGCCTCGGGGGTTTCCTCCGGGTACTCCAGGTTTCCTCCCCTGGTCCAAAGACATGCATGGTAGGTTGATTGGCATCTCTGGAAAATTGTCCGTAGTGTGTGAGTGTGTGAGTGAATGAGAGTGTGTGTGTGTGCCCTGTGATGGGTTGGCACTCCGTCCAGGGTGTATCCTGCCTCGATGCCCGATGACGCCTGAGATAGGCACAGGCTCCCCGTGACCCGAGAAGTTCGGATAAGCGGTAGAAGATGAATGAGTGAGTGAGAGTGAGTGAGAGCTTTGCTAACCAGAAAGGCTTCATTGGTCTTAATGAAAAGCAGCATTCAGGTGACTAAAGTTGTGTTATTTAGGCTTTGTTGAGGGTTCTTAGGTCAGTGGAATAATTAATGTTCTTAAAAGCCAAAACCCAGGAAGCAGAGAAAATGAGTGCAATTATTTTCAATTTATTCCAATTAAAGAGAAGGCTTTTGCCATCTTAAAGTAAACAGTATTGACTAATGTTGAGCAATGAAGCTTTAATGTTTACTTAATCCATTAGTTGAAGTCATCTTTTACAGGAAGTGCTTCATTGAAGTTGCCTCGATAACGACGCATGGCAGAGAACGTTTAACTGTACCCCATATTCTCAGTCTAACAAACAGGCCATTTTATATTCTTTGCTTAGTCAGAAGACTCCACACTCGCTTATTTCTCTCCCAGTATTCTGTTGGTTTAATAAGTCTGTTTTTGGCAAGAACTGAAATCCACAATCTGTTGCTTGAGAGCCAAACACGACACCGTGCATTGAATATGTCTAGACTTTTTTTATTTAATGCTTATAATAAAACACGCTTGGCGTATACATGCTGGCATATTCTATCCTCAGGAGCCAAAAATATGCTGTACCGTTAAATGAAAACGTATTTCCCTTTTTTTTCAGCACACCTGCATTGCTTCAGTAAGATGGATTGTAATGAGCAAGGAGACGGTGCAGTGTTGTGGGATCGTCAGTGAACAGAACATGATTATATTCACTCAAATCCAATAACCCTAATCAATCTCCAGCGCTATTTATTTTCTCCTGACATCCTCACATTTTATCTCAGGGCATAAGGCAATCGCTCTCTCTCTCTCTCTCTGTTTCTCTCTCTCTCTCTGTCTCTCTCTCTCTGTCTCTCTTTCTCTCTGTCTCTCTCTCTCTCTCTCTCTTTGTCGCTCTCTCTCTCTCTGTCTTTGTCTGTCTGTCTCTCTCTCTTCTCTCTCTCTGTCTTTCTCTCTCTCTCCCTCTCTCTCTCTCTCTGTCTCTCTCTCTGTTTCTCTCTGTCTGTCTGTCTGTCTCTCTCTCTCTCTCTGTCTCTCTGTCTCTCTCTCTCTGTCTCTCTCTCTCTCTCTTTCTCTCTCTGTCTCTCTCTCTCTCTCTCTATCTCTCTCTCTCTGTCTGTCTGTCTCTCTCTCTCTGTCTTTGTCTGTCTGTCTGTCTCTCTCTCTCTCTTCTCTCTCTCTCTGTCTCTCTCTCTGTTTCTCTCTGTCTGTCTGTCTATCTCTCTCTCTCTCTCTCTCTCTCTCTCTCTCTCTCTCTCTCTCTCTCTCTCTGTCGCTCTCTCTCTCTCTATCTCTCTCTCTCTCCGTAGTGTGTGTGTGTGAGAGTGTGTGTGTGCCCTGTGATGGGTTGGCACTCCGTCCAGGGTGTATCCTGCCTCGATGCCCGATGACGCCTGAGATAGGCACAGGCTCCCCGTGACCCGAGAAGTTCGGATAAGCGGTAGAAGATGAATGAGTGAATGAATGAATGAATGAATGAATGAATGAATGTCATTTTCACAGTGCATGGCTAGGATTGCTATTATTGATTACTAAATTAAGCTAAATAATGTTGTGGGGGAAAAAAACAGAAATGAGCAGAGCGGTTAAAGGTTACAAGCCTTGCTCTAGAGCCCAGTAGTGGCAGCTTTGAACTCATAACCTTCTGAGCACAAGTCCACCATTTAATCACTGAACTGAGCTTTCTGCCATGAGAGTAGCTGTTTATAAAGCTGACTAGCTTTCTTCTCTCAGGGGATTTAATCTCTCTCTCTCTCCGTAGCTTGGGTTGTATTTCCATCCTGCACCGCTTTGATTGTGAGACACAATGGAGCTGGAGGATTTAGGACAGTTGGCAGGTCACTCATTTCTAGGAGGTTTAAGAGCTCTGAGCTTCTTCTGTTCACTCTACCTGTGTGAATGTTCTAAAAAAAACTAGGCTACAGGAAAACACAGGGCTCTTTTGGAAAAGAAATGATTTATGATCATAATAAAGGCCAGAAGTGCATTATATGAATGAACTGAATCGTGAAATAAAGAGGAATAGTTTTGTCAAATTGGGGATAATTAGTACTGCCGATGGGCTGGCCGTCAGTTTCACCCCAGTTTTATTACAAGACTATCATTTTATACATCGCATAAAATATTGATGTTTTATACTGCAGTAGCACATACTGTAGCGCTGCCTGCACACAGATCCAGGCTCCACGGTCTGATCGTGAGCTCCGTCTGGAGTTTCTCATATTGTCCCTTACTGAGTTATCAGATTTTCATCCATCATCAGAAAACATGCAGGTGGATGAATTGGTGGTGTTATTGTGTGAGCATAGTGCCCTGTGATGGACTGGTATCCATTTGCCATATCCATTCTGCCTCGAATGAACATAATAACACAACAATATACAGGATGCAGCAATATATGAATAATCGTTTGTAGAGGTTAGCAAAATTTTCTTAGTAGATTTAGCTGAGGTAAACGGTATTAAACTAGATGTTCCGTGGCAGACGGGGGGTTAAACATCTGACAGATTAAAAAGGGGGGAAGGGATTTTGCTACTGATTATAGCAAGAAGGTTGCACACACACAGCCACCCTCCCACCGCACCCCCGCACACACACAGCCACCCTCCCACCGCACCCCCGCACACACACACACACACACACACACACACACACACACACACACACACTATATCTATCTACATTTACGGCATTTATCCAGAGTGACTTTCAACTGAGCAACTATGGGTTTAGGGCCTTGCTCAGGGGCCCAGCAGTGGAAGCTTGGTGGACCTGGGGTTGAAACCCATGACCTTCTGATCAGTAGCCCAACACCTTAACCACTGAGCTACCACATCCCCCACATTGTGTCTGTCTATCTATCTATCTATCTATCTATCTATCTATCTATCTATCTATCTATCTATCTATCTATCTATCTATCTATCTATCTATCTATCTATCTATCCGTTTCTCTTTCTCCCTCTATGCATTCCACTATCTATCTATCTATCTATCTATCTATCTATCTATCTATCTATCTATCTATCTATCTATCTATCTATACATACATAACATCTATCTATCTATCTATCTATCTATCTATCTATCTATCTATCTATCTATCTATCTATCTATCTATACATACATACATAACATCTATCTATCTATCTATCTATCTATCTATCTATCTATCTATCTATCTATCTATCTATCTATCTATACATACATACATACATAACATCTATCTATCTATCTATCTATCTATCTATCTATCTATCTATCTATCTATCTATCCGTTTCTCTTTCTCCCTCTATGCATTCCACTATCTATCTATCTATCTATCTATCTATCTATCTATCTATCTATCTATCTATCTATACATACATAACATCTATCTATCTATCTATCTATCTATCTATCTATCTATCTATCTATCTATCTATCTATCTATCTATACATACATATCTATCTATCTATCTATCTATCTATCTATCTATCTATCTATCTATCTATCTATCTATCTATCTATCTATCTATCTATCTATCTATCTATCCGTTTCTCTTTCTCCCTCTATGCATTCCACTATCTATCTATCTATCTATCTATCTATCTATCTATCTATCTATCTATCTATCTATCTATCTATCTATCTATCTATCTATCTATCTATACATACATACATAACATCTATCTATCTATCTATCTATCTATCTATCTATCTATCTATCTATCTATCTATCTATCTATCTCGATCGATCAATCTCTTAAACAGTTTAAATAAATGGCATGTCAGATGCACGCTGATGTTGATATAATGGCATCCATCATCCTATTGCTTTTGTCATGTCTAGAGGCCAATGCAGGATGAATAATGGATGTCAGAATGACATACAGCACTGTCAGTCCTCATTAAAATTAGTGCTTAGTGCTCCTGTCTGAATGGACACTTCATCATGAATGCGTGCCTTTATTTGTGACGTGGTCTGCTGTCCAATGCCATCACGTAAAGTGTCTCTTGTTTACGGACAGAGCCGGCAGTCATCGTGGTGGCGGATTTATTAACGTCTCCAGGACCTTGACTGCAAGATGTACAATTGAACATCGAGGTTCTGAGCACCTCGGCTTTGCGTTCCAGTCAGTAACCAGCCCCCAGCATTTTTAGCAATGCTTCAGTTAACTACCACCTGCTTATCTTGCAGTTAAAATAGCGTTGCTTTTCAAACTGAAATTGGTTTATTCTGTAGTCGTGGCACAATAAGAGTTGAGTCAGTGCTGAAATTGTAAGATGTCTTGACGCTATAAAACTAAGGGATGCGGTAGCTTGGTGGTTGCGGTGAATGACCACTGCTTGGAAGGTCATGAATCTCAGGTCCACTAAGCATTTGCTGTTGGTCCCTTAAGCAAGGATATGAGTGTCTGATAAATGCCATAAAATAAATGTTTACCTTTGTTTGAATACAATGAAAAGTTCTGCACAGTAATCCCTCGCCACTTCGCGGTTCAAGTTTCGCGGTTCAAGTTTCGTGGCCTCAGTGCATCGCTGATTTTTCAAAAATATTCATAGAAAAATAAAAATAAAAACGGTGTCCCAGGATGCCAGACAAAGAGAGAAAGGCACAAGGCATGTGATTGGTTCCCGGCGCGAGATCTGAGCTGATTGGCTGGGCATCATCGCATCCTCTCCCAGCTTCTTCCCTTGTTGTATCTCGCCACTCTCGTTCACGCTGTAAACCGTGTCTCGCGTATTGTGTCCGAGATTAACTTTTCGTTAAGCCCTTACGATGCCCCCTAAGTGCCGTGTTCCTGCGAAAGATTCCTCTAGTGAGCCCAAGAGGAAGAGGAAGATGATGACCATCAGTGAAAAGGTCAAACTTAGGGCCAATCCTACTTCGCGGATTTTCACCTATCGCGAGGGGTTCCGGTCCCCATTAACCGCGATAAACGAGGGATCACTGTTTACTTATTCAGCATATTACATACTGCTGAACATTGTGTATGACCCGGGTTTGTTTAGGCTGTTTTGTAAAGTGGGTCGAAATGTCAGCAAGCCCTCAAATCATTAATAGCACTTCTATCTCGATTTGCAAAAAAGCTCGAGGTTTCCGAGAGATCGCTGTCGCTTGGTTGGTTTTGCCTTTTATTTCTGTTTCTGAAGACTTCTCGAGAGCAGCGGTATCGAGTTAGCATTTTTGTACCGCAGGTGTTGCGTTCCCTCCGGGCTGTCTTCGCCCTAATAGAGTCGGATATACGGTACGAGGTCCAGGAACTCTTTCGGTAATGGAATCATTTAGAAGCTCTGTTTGGATGCTAACCTTCTCAAACTGTTTGGAAATCCATTTATTTAGACGAACATACAGCACAGCAGTACATACAGCACAGCAGGACGTCCAGCACATCCTCCTTTCCAGAATGGAAGCTCCTCTAAATAGATCATCAGGACAACCGTGTGTGAGTGTGTGTGTGTGTCTGCACTGAACATCGCTGTTTGTTATGCTACTGATCAGCGTTTGGTTAGTGAATCGCAGGGTTGAAGATAAACTTCAGAAACTGTACGTCATTAATAAATTATTTAGTATTGTTCAGAGCTACATACATTTTACTCCTTATTTATTTATTTTTCAATAGACCTTCAAATGTCTCTTCTTTCATGGTCTAGCAAATGACACACCAGACATCAGAATGGGGCGACTTGGACGATGGCAGCCTAGCTATCCCCCACCCCCACCCCCACCCAACAAATAGTACTGAAGCAAGCAGTACATTTTATATGGAGACTGAGCGGCTAGTGCTACTGTAGCTTACTGTTCTACTAACGTAATGTTACTTCATTATGTATCTGAAATATAATACATTAAGGGAGTGAAGCAATCCATTAGTTCTGGTGTAATATTGAACGATATACAGTACTGCTGGGGACAACTGGCCATACTGTAGGTTTATGATACGGTTACTGAGTCTGCTGGAAAAATGTGATAAAGGCTATTTTCTTCACTCAGTGGCTCAGAGATTATGCACCATGGTCCATAACCACTCATTGTGACAAGAGTATTCACTGGTACTTAAGCCTTATAGCTGCTTTATTTCTAGGAATACTGTTTAAATAGAACCAGCACCGAACGGACGGCATGAATACGGAGATTCTCTGGGACAGTCAGAGAGATTTGATTTTTAATTCACTTTTTTTTTTTTCATGTGTCCGTATGTAAACGTAAGGCAGGGATGTGTGCATGTCCTTTTCACCATTTCATGACTGCATGCTGGTGTATTGTTTGCATTAGTAAATAGATGACTGTAGCACCCTGTGGATCGTGGTGTCAGTGGGCAGCCAGATGCAAATTTGTATAGACTCATTCAGTGACACTAAAAGAGGACTAGCAAATTTAACTGCTCCTTTTGAGGGGTGTTGCTAGGAAACCGTCAGTGTGCAGATGAAATCCCTACTGTGTGTCTTGGTCCAGCTGCATAGCAAAGCCATTACATGTGTGTGTAATTCCATGACAGAGTCCAATAGCTCAGTCCAACAGCTGTAAACAAATGCCTCTAATCTTGTTAAATAGGCCTCATGACCATCCTGCTTGGAAAATAAATCAATTTAAAACCCTTTCAAACATAATGCTGAGCACAGAGGAATATATGATAATTATATTATGTCACTACCAACGGCTCGTAACTATGGGTGAGGATAAGGATGTCATTTGGCTGTTAAACGGAGCGATTTGTCCGCAATCTGATCACCGGCAAAGCCACCGTGACACCGTTGCCGCTTACGTCATTCGATCAACCGTCTATCATTCTCAAGCTCTGGTTTCCATCACACATGAGCGAGATCCCAAAATATTTAATTAATTAAATAATTTTCCACTCTAAGGTTGGGCGGTCCCTTAGAGATAGGGTGAGGAGCTCAGTCACTCGGGAGGAGCTCAGAGTAGAACCGCTGCTCCTCCACATCGAGAGGCTGCGGTGGCTCTGGCATCTGTTCCAGATGCCTCCTGGACGCCTCCCTGGGGAAGTGTTCTGGGCATGTCCAACCGGGAGGAGGCCCCGGGGAAGACCTAGGACATGCTGGAGTGACTATGTCTCTCGGATGGCCTGGGAACGCCTTGGTATTCCCCCGGAAGAGCTGGAGGAAGTGTCTGGGGAGAGGGAAGTCTGGGTGTCCTTGCTTAGACTGCTGCTGCGACCCGGCCCCGGATAAGTGGTAGAAAATGGATGGATGGATGGATGGATGGATGGATGGGTAATGTCTTTTCCTCTCAGCTGAAGGAAACATCCCGCCTGTCTGTCACAGAAGTGATGAATTTTGTCTCAGCTGCTTCACAACGCTTTGTTGGAGGTGTACTTTGGATGGTGCCAAGAGATCAGCTGTCTGGATTTATCCTCGACTTTGGCCATGTGCTTTTTTTGTTCACGTTCGTGTTCACGTGTCTCCCCACACCCTTGTCTATCCCTTCCCGCCTCTGCACACCTGTCCCTTATGCGTCTCTTTTCATGTCTTTTGTTTCGTCTTTTGTCGTGTCTTTGTTCCTGTTTTGTGTGTTTTAGTTAATAAATCAGTTGGTTTTTATCCTCGCATCTCTGACATCAGCTGCAAATGACAGGGATGTTGTCTCTACACCCTCATACTGGACACATACTGTTGTACCGCATACACCAACCAAAAGTTGAGACACAAGACAATAGGCCCTAAGATGATGTGTAGACTGGATCAATGTATTTCCATGTCCTCTTACAAAGACCTTGGGTGCACGGTTCATTTGAAATCATGCTGCATTTTCATCTACAGAAAGTGATCTTCTCTCCACCACCATGTAATATACTAGACTTTTTCTCTCGATGATTTCTTTCCTAAACACTAGAGCTTTCTGCTACCTGCTTCCCAAATGGAGGACATGTCCATTGGGTTATGGAGTTTCTCAAAAGCGCTCATTCGGTTGCTCAGAAATATCAACCTTCTGCCCTGTAAGAGTTTATGCAGGATCTTGTCTTTCCTCTCCTGAAACAAATGCTTTGCTAGAAGATATTTGGAACCACTTGATTGATATTTGGAGCCTCTTTAAACTCTGCGACTCTGATAGATTCTGCAACTGCTTTTGTCACAGACCTTCTGGCTCTCCTTGCCCCAAGGATCTCTGGTACAAAGTGCAATGGTTATGAGCAACCTTGTGTTCAAACAGTGTTTGTTTCCAAAAGACGAATCCTCTGTAGTATTATATTATATAATATATGATGATTTATATTCATCCAGTGTATTCACATAGTTAAATGGCTAACCGAGTAAACAACGTCTATATGGATTCGGTTGTTTTCTGACTCACTTGCTTTGCTATTTTAAGTCATACGGTGTTTGTCACCACTCCAACCATGCCCACAGAGCGTGTCAGTTTCGGTTTGTGACTCAGGAGAATTTATTTCCGCTATACATTCCCCATAGAAGGTGTTGCCAAAAAATCTGTGACTATTGCCTCAGCATGCCACTCACCTATGTGTCAAAATGTCTGTTCTGATTTCCCAACATTTATTTTGCTGGAGTTGGTCTGTGCATCTGTATCTTGTGTATGCAGAAAAATCCTGCTTTTGCATTCAATTACTTGCTGGATGTCAAATCTTATAAGTAATGCAATTGAATTCAGCATAAGGATTTTTATTGCAATGTAATGAACCTCTAGCAAAGCAGGCTTAACGTTTTGAGCAAGTGGATCCTTCATGGGTTAGGGTTAGGGTTAGTTCTGAATTCAACATTGGGTTAAGGTTAGGGTTAGGGTTAGTTCTGAATTCAACATTGGGTTAAGGTTAGGGTTAGGGTTAGTTCTGAATTCAACATTGGGTTAGGGTTAGGGTTAGTTCTGAATTCAACATTGGGTTAAGGTTAGGGTTAGGGTTAGTTCTGAATTCAACATTGGGTTAGGGTTAGTTCTGAATTCAACATTTGGTTAGGGTTAGTTCTGAATTCAACATTTGGTTAGGGTTAGTTCTGAATTCAACATTGGGTTAGAGTTAGGGTTAGTTCTGAATTCAACATTGGGTTAGAGTTAGGGTTAGTTCTGAATTCAACATTGGGTTAGAGTTAGGGTTAGTTCTGAATTCAACATTGGGTTAGAGTTAGGGTTAGTTCTGAATTCAACATTGGGTTAGAGTTAGGGTTAGTTCTGAATTCAACATTGGGTTAGAGTTAGGGTTAGTTCTGAATTCAACATTGGGTTTGGGTTAGGGTTAGTCTCCATTATATCTCTGGTTTTCTTCTTGTTTACAATAATATGTTTTTCTCTTTGCTTTTAGGAGCCCTGCTAATGTCACAACAGCTTCCACAGTAAGCTTCCACTCCTTGTCTTGGAGTGCCGTCACCCGAGAACCATGCATCATCATCTCCCGCCTCTCTTGCTCGTTCTGTCCCTCGCACTCTCCTCCAGTCGTGAGTATTCCTCACAGCGTTGCTCGTTCTTCTTTTCCCCTCCCCTCTAGCTTCCACTCCTTACTCCTTTCCTAGTTCTCCTTCTACATATATTCATCAAAGCGGTCAGATCCTGTCCTGCTAGCTGTGGTTAATTGCATTGAGATTAGAATGTGCCTGTCTTCTCGTGCTAGTCCAACAAAAGACGTTCTAACTGATTAGGAGCAGCGGTTTCATATCCGGCCAGAAGAACGACGCTGTGCTCACTGGGTCAAAGCCAGAGGATCAGAGAGAATGACAAGAAGAGGGCATCTCCCAGGCATATGAGATACAGCTGTAGCTTATTACAGACTATCTGTATTTCAGATGAAACTGGCTGATTTCTGGTGCACTAAAGGTTTAATATAGCAAATACAGCATCTGTGTTGTTGTATATGAATTTGATATCCAGAATAATACAGTATTTTTAGTAAGGAAAATGTCTAGCATCAAACTGAGGCGGCACCAGAGAGAAGCTAGCATGTGATTCAGCTTCCCCGAGAAAGAACAAAGCTCCACCATAGACCCCGAACATTTTTATTCTTAAAGCAATAATATAAAGACTAATTAATCTTTTAGTTAATAATCCAAAAGAACAAATGAAATGAATTAAAAACATTTAGTTATTATGCGTGCGTAACCTCACGTGACACGTGTTACAGCTACGCCGGCGTAGGCGTAATATCGTTACATTTTATTTTAAAAATGGAGCGGTTTCTTGTGCCAAATAAGTGACCTCGTTATTCTAATTCAGATTTCACTTCTAGTAAAATTAAGAATATTAAACATAAGACATAAGCCCAAGACCTATTTTGCAAATATTGTGTGTAATGGCTCAGCTCTCCCTGTGAATAAACTGGCGTGACCTCAGCACCTGCTTTCTAAATTGCCCGGCGCCGCCCCCAGACAGAGAATTGATTAATTTTTCGTTTGGTGGGATTTCCATCATTTTTCTCCCTCGTTTGGTGACCTGCCGATTCGCCCCCCACCGACCGGCTCTCCTGCTGTCATACAATAGCTACACATCTTTTGAAAACGCTTCTCACGCTGGGCGGAGCATCACAGGACGGCACTCGGAGGAAAACGCTATCTGTCCTCTTCTGGAGAAATGAACTTTCAGTTGGCTAGTGCCACATTATAACAGAGAGATTATGCCATATTTATGGCAGAACTAGAATAACGCAGGGAGCTCGTGTCACGTCAGACCGTCTCGCTGGGATCGAACAAGGACGCTTTTATATCCTGTTAATTGAGGGGAACGTTCCTGATCTGCAAATACTAAACAGTTATAGACAAAGAGAGATGCACCCACACAGAAAGCCAAAAATATATCCAGGGTCATAAGAGCCATAGGCTTCAACCGATCAGTTTTACTGTAAGTTGCTTTAGATAAATGTATTGATTGAATAAATAAATAAATAGATTTAGAACAGCTATTGTTACGTAAGAAACTGGACATATACTGTAAGGTGTTGGGTTGCCAATCGGAAAGTTGTGAGATCAAATCCCAGGTTCACCAGGCTGCCACTGCTTGGCCCTTAAGCAAGGCCTTTAACCCTCAACTGCTCAGGTGTATAATATTTAGCTCGTTGTTAATTTAAATGTAGAGATTATTAAGTGCTTCTGAGGTTTACGGTGTGATTTTGGCCATCGAATTCCAGAAGACTTCCACCTTCAGGATTTGAGATTGCAATTTTTTTTAAATTACTGCTGATTTCCTACAGATTTGGACCTAGAGGTGCCATGGGACATAATCACAGCATGCATTCATCCAAAGCGTGGTGTGGAACATGAGTACAGCTTCACTATTAAATAATTGCATCCTGTGATCGCAATTTTGCCAGAAACCTAAAAAACTTATATATATAATATAAATATATATATATATATAAACCCAGAATAGAATAGATGTACTGACATATGTACAGGCTTTTAGTCCTGTAAAATGATGATGAGCTTTAATTAATACGCAATCAGCACTTAAGTTGTTTCTGTTTTTCCCATCCAGCTGCGTATGGTGAAGCTGCTGGAATATTTGGTGAGTATGAGCGATATTTTGTCTTAGCGGCTGTTTACTGTGTCTGATATCCACCCGGTTTGTCACTGATTGCCACCAGCCATCTTGTGTTTACATGCGTATCAGTCGATTCCCAGTGCTCGAGGCAAAAACAGTGAAATGAGCACAAGCAATGAATCTGAGACTGTGAGTGCCTGAAACTCATTACCGCTGCTTCTCTTGAACAATCAGAACAAACAAATTGTTGATTTGGGGATGCAGATATAAAAAGAATTCAAGGTTTTAAAGAATCTTGGACATTCCGGCAGGACGCAGCGGCAAGGACGAAACTTGCTGTCAATCAGGGATTTGTTCAGAACAATCTCCGTTTACAAGTCAGAAAAGATAATAATAATAATAATAATAATAATAATAATAATATGGATCGTAAGGGGGGCACGGTAGCTTAGTGGTTAGCATGTTTGCCTCACATCTCCAGGGTTGGGGGTTCAATTCCCGCCTCTGCCTTGTGTGTGTGGAGTTTGCATGTTCTCCCCGTGCCTCGGGGGTTTCCTCCGGGTACTCCGGTTTCCTCCCCCGGTCCAAAGACATGCATGGTAGGTTGATTGGCATCTCTGGAAAATTGTCCGTAGTGTCTGAGTGTGTGAGTGAATGAGAGTGTGTGTGCCCTGTGATGGGTTGGCACTCCATCCAGGGTGTATCTTGCCTCGATGCCCGATGACGCCTTAGATAGGCACAGGCTCCCCGTGACCTGAGAAGTTCGGATAAACGGTAGAAAATGAATGAATGAATGAACGAATGAATGGATCGTAAGATACGGATATGGACAATAAGAATTAGGCAGTAGATAATAATATTTTAGTTGATGACTGTAAAATTTTATGTTATTGGTGACACTGTGGAATAAACTATAAACGATCTACAACCGGTTTGTACCAGAGCACTAAAAGCAGTGAGATGTGAAAACAATGCTGGGTTTCCTACAGCTACAGAGAGCCAGCATACTGTTAGTTACTGCCATTCAATATCAGCCTGTCAGCAATGCTAGTTAACAGACTGGAAGTAAAGGAAGAAAGAATATTTGTTACATCACTACTTACCATTTTCTTAGATTTGGATAGTGCACAAATCACGCCAACACACCCGCGAACGCACACCCCTCTATTTTTCCATCAAAGCCATGACAGAGTTGTGTGTTTTCTGGCAGCCAGATATTTTGCTTTTGATCCCTTTTGTGCGTTTGATTCTTACGCCGTTTGCCAGATGAGCTAATGTGATATCTGACTTCTTATGGTCTTGGTGTTGCTCGCATTTTTTCTTGCATGCCCTATGTAAAGTAACAGGAATGCTTCTTTGAGATATAAATACAGAGCATTCGTACATCAAGCAGCACTTTTGTGCAGAAATATTTTGCCGAAAAGTGTCATGATTTGTTAAGATGGGAGACTAGGTGAAGAAAATGAAACAACATCCTACTTACACATAATAGGTTTTAAAAGAGTTTGTCTGAGATTAGGGCACATATAGTTTTAACAAATCTAAGTGAACTACACTTTCATCATTGCTGTAGAGTTTTGTTTCGATTTTCCTTACTAGCGTCTCTCATTAGCTGCTGTAATTAGGAGTCGCGCTTACATTCAGCTGTAAGGTAGAAGAGTAAAAAGAAAAAAGAAACCAGCATTTGTGTGTAAATATATCTATCTGAAAAATAAAATAAAACTATATAAATCTTATTAAACCAGGTAAATAGGAGAAGCCAGTGGAGAAATTAACCAGACGTGGCGGATTTCTGAGGAGCTTTAAATGAACAAATTTGGAAATATTTAGAGTTTTTTCAAATTAGAAAAATTGGCATTGTCCAAATGTTTTTTTTTAGATTATTGTGTATATATATATATATATATATATATATATATATATATATATATATATATATATATATATATATATATAGTGAAGTGACATATGGCTAAGTACGTTGACCCATACTTAGAATTCGTTCTCTGCATTTAACCCATCCAAAGTGCACACACACAGCAATGAACACACACCTGGAGCAGTGGGCAGCCATTTATGCTGCGGCGCCCGGTGAGCAGTTGGGGCGGATTTGGTGCCTTGCTCAAGGGCACCTCAGTCGTGGCAGGCCCGAGACTCGAACCCACAACCTTCGGGTTACAAGTCAGACTCTCTAACTATTAGGCCACGAATGCCCCTATATGAATGTAAACAACTCGTTTAGTTATTAAGATTTATTTGTTTCTGGCAAAGAAATACAAAAATGCCCATATTACTGTATGAAAAATGAAAACACAAGAAACCGTAAAAAAAAATATTAATGCAGTAACAAACAGAACTTTTAACAGTTAGTAGTATAACAATCTAAACCATATATACTGCAATTATTAAATTAAATTATTTTATGTAGAAAATGCAATATTTTAAAGTGAATCTTATATTAGAACTCTTAAAACACGATGTAAAATGTATTAAACAGTAAACCTCACACCCAAATGAGCGACATGTTTAACGCGCTGAGGTAAACAGAAAGGACGCCTGATAAACTTGTCTGTCTGTCGCAGGCGGTTGTGCGACATGTTTACTATAAAATTTATTATATTTCTTTACATTTACGTAATTTCATATATAAGTGTATTTTTCTTATAAGTTCAAGCAATAGTTAATTGACAGTATTCAACCACCACGGGCATCGGAAGTAAATAAAAAGTGGGCGTGTCCTGTCCCACACACACATATAATGGTTTCGACGCCCATGGATTTCAGGAAGCAGCATGGAGTTGGAATGGAGGAATGGAGTTGAATTTATTAGGGCATTCCTCAAGCGGAATGGATTCGCTCTGAAAAGTGCGATACCCATGACAACGGGTATCGGATTTAGATCGGTCACGCACCACCGATACCCGATCCACTCAGAATGCTTGGATCGGCACCGATATCCCTACATCCCTAGTTCAAACATAGAAACCAAAAAAGATGCTCGATGTTTTAAGATACTTAACGTTAGGGCTGCAGCATATGAATATTTAAAGATGTGTACATGTGTTCAATTACATGGAATTTTAGTACATTTATGGAAGTTATGTTCTGCAAAAAAAAGAAAAATTAACTACAGTACATTTGAGGTTGTGGGTGTTGTGTACAGTAGACAGATCCAAGGAAAGTGCTTTAAAAGCCCCGAGTGCTGTCCTGGTTGAGGTTGGGGGCTGCGGAAAGAAGGTCCTAGAAGGAATATAAATATTAACACTGTGGTATTTTGTGATGTATTGAGCTCTGCGTGGTACAAGCCTGCCTTTTGTCATTGTGTTTAATCAAGCTTGGCACTCAGAGAGCCTGTCATAAATAAGCCTTGACCTAATGCTTTCGTCGGAAGCGGCTCACAGGATCGAAACCCGGTTGTGGAACGTTTATTAGATCTTGCTCTCTGTCGCTAGCTTTGCAAACACAATGGTGTAGGTTTGTTTACCTTTACATTTATTTACTGGATTCACATCACCGATTATCCTGAGCAGTTACTGGTCTTCCCGGCATTTCCTGCTGTCATCTGAGGCTTGTCAGTAACCGAATGGATGGATGAAGGCTCTACTGTGCTCATATTCACACAGGCTCCTTATTTGTCTGTTGTTTATTAGAGAACTGAGCTACGTAGTGAATTATCTTATGTAACAAAGACTGTTCATATGCAGACCCATGTGCTGCAATCAGTGTGAGTTACAGTATAATAAGTGCTAATAATAATGTTAACCCTATCGATAACTATAAAGCATGCACTGAATTTTAGAGCCAAGTTTTAGTCTTGTTTGCATATCATATGTTGTGATTCCTAAATTAGCACAAGTTTCTACAAATAATGGCATTATGTAGCACCTAATGTAATTCACCATTGGTACATGTTTACTAGTTAAAAGCATTTCAATTCATTCATTCATTCATTCATCTTCTACCGCTTATCCGAACTTCTCGGGTCACGGGGAGCCTATGCCTCTATCTCAGGCGTCATCGGGCATCGAGGCAGGATACACCTTGGATGGAGTGCCAACCCATCACAGGGCACACACACACTCTCATTCACTCACACACTCACACTCACACACTACAGACAATTTTCCAGAGATGCCAATCAACCTACCATGCATGTCTTTGGACCAGGGAGGAAACCGGAGTACCCGGAGGAAACCCCCGAGGCACGGGGAGAACATGCAACATGCCACTGTGCCCCCCCATTTCAATTCAGTTAAATTCAGTTCAGTTTTATTTCTTTAGGACTTTCGGGGGCTGTACGGGTTACTGCACCAGCATTATGTCATTGTGTCTGTCTGTCTGTCTGTCTGTCTGTCTGTCTGTTTATCTATCTATCTATCTATCTATCTATCTATCTATCTATCTATCTATCTATCTATCTATCTATCTATCTATCTATCTATCTATCTATCTATCTGTCTGTCTGTCTGTCTGTCTATTAAGCGAGAGTAGTTGAACTTGAATTGAATATAATCTCATTAAATTAAAATCACATAATAGTGCTTGTGTTGTGCATTTTGTGTTGTTTTTCTGCTGAGTTGTTAAGTGGCTGTACCTCGAGTCAGAAAAACAGACGACACGCTTTTTTGAAGATGTCGTTGTGCGGCTTTTCTCGTGGCTCCCTGCCGAAATCACTTTGTGTACCGGTGCAGCCGTGATGGGCAGAAATGAGTTTTAATGCTTACTGAAATTGATCCGTTTCTTTCTCGACCTCTTGGTTTTTCTAACAGTTTAAACCCCAGCTAAAAATATTATATATATATCCTACAAATATCAGAGAAGGAGATAGTAGGAGGGCAGAAGTTCCTACTATAGACACTCTCTGCTGTCTGTTACCCGTCACACACAATCCCTCGTTTTTTTCCTCTTCTCAAATCATTATTATTTCTCTCTATGAAACAAGATCTCTTCATTACACTTCATTTCAGTTCTTCTGCCTCCTCAACTGTGTTGTTTCACCACTGAACCACCGTTTAGACGATTTTTTGCTAGTTTATAAACCTGCAAAGATTGAGAGATTGTTAGTGACAGATGAAGCACACAGTCTGGATGTAAGGATTCGCAGGAGCTCCGTTTGGCTCATTAGTTATTCATCTTCATGTCTGACTGGTGTTTGATGTTTGCCTTGCTAATGACTGGCTGAGGCTAATTAGTCTGAGATGTTGCTAGTACAGTCAGCAGGTTGATTGAAGGCAGTTTTTCTAGACGGTATTTTATTTAGGCGACGCTATCTGTCTCGATTGCTAACGGAGCTTGTAGTGTTTTAGTGAACTCAGGGCTCTCAAGTTTTGAAGACAGGCAAGAATGACATCTCCAACCCCCCAGTTTGTTGCCTTTTTGGACCCCTTTATCATGTGTAATGTTGCTCCCATATAAAACAGTTCAGCACAAGCCCAGATTTTAGACATTGTTTTCCAGTTTTTCCCCTAAAATTGATCATTTTATGATGTCATGTGTATGTTTGTGTCTCAGACGAATCCTCAGGCCATGGACCCGTGTTCGAGGAGCAGCCGGTTGACACCATCTACCCCGAGGAGTCTCTAGAAGACAAGATAATCATGAGTTGCCGAGCACGAGCCATGCCACCTGCTACATACAAGTAACATATGCTTCGAACTGGTCATGCTGGGTTTCGCTTTTATTTCTGCATCTCTTATTGTTCATTTTAAGGATTTTAACAGTACTACTGCTGCTATATGGCAGGTCATTACGTAGGTGTGAGATGGTTAATCGTGTTTATGTGACACTCGTCATCTGTTTCACTCGGCTGCTCTCGTGGAAGCCCCAGCCCTTGACCTGCCAGTGTAGACGATCTTCTTATCCACTTCATTTCCATCAGGGGTTTGACCCCTTTTACACCTCAGATTAATCCACTGCTGTAACCCCGTCGTCACCCATCCCTTCCCCCGATTCAATTTTCCCCTCCGTCTCCTTCGGGTTACGTTCGTCCCATCCTGACTTGCCCTAAAAGTCAGAGGCCATTTGCAGAAGGAGATTTAGCATCTCTCAGCTCATTTCCTGTTGCGCTGGCATCGCTTCAAGAGCACCCACAGGGTTGGCAGTCATAACAGATGGAGAGCTGAAAAATATTTGTACCGAAAGCCTCGGCACAACATAAACGCATACTGTAGATAGATTCCTAACAAATTCAGATCGGATCACTTTAGCGATGATGTAAAAATGACCGGAAGTGAAATAAAGTACTGTGTAGTATAAAGTATGTATGAGGAATGTCTTAAGGGTGTGTTGGTGAAGAAAGCTAAATTATCGTTCAGCTCCATACGGAATGACACGTCCTGCATGTCCTTTATTTAGGGGGCAGTCATGGCCTAATGGTTTGAGAGTCTGATTCGTAACCCTAAGGTTGTGGGTTCGAGTCTCGGGCCAGCAATACCACGACTGAGGTGCCCTTGAGCAAGGCACCAAACCCCCCCACTGCTCCCTGGGCGCCGCAGCATAAATGCTCCGGGTGTGTGTTCACGATGTGTGTGTGTGTGTGTGTGTTCACTGCTGTTTGTGTGTGTGCACTTTGGATGGGTTAAATGCAGAGAACAAATTCTGAGTACGGGTCACCGTACTTGGCCGTATGTCAAGTCACGTCACATTTCCATCTTCTTCTCCTTGTCTGCAGCTGGAGGCTGAACAACTTGGACATTGACTTCTCGAGCGAGTCAAACCTCCACTACGTCCTGATGGGGGGAAATCTGATCATCAGCAGACCTGATAAGAGCTCTCATGTTGGCAACTACACCTGCCTGGCAACGAACAAGTTCGGCACCGTCGTCAGCCGAGAAGCTTCTGTCCAGTTTGGATGTGAGTGATGGTGACGGCGCCAAGACGTGCCGTTACGTAACGCCGCTTTTGTTCACCTTGGATTTTTTTTCTCCTTTATTTAGCTTTACATAAACTCTCAGCGTTTTCTAAGAAATACAAAAAAAACCCAAAAACGTTATGCTTTTTATCCCTAGACAACCTGGGAATTAATTTCCGGTGTCAACGTTTTTAATTGCTCGTGTTGGTTGTGCTGAATCATGGCTTCCATTGATGAAGGCAAAGTGAAATGATGATGATGATGATGCATATTATGTGAAATTGCTTTTTCAGTCCTATTGTTTGCAAAAAGTGAGATTCTTTTTCCGAAGGTCATCTCGCTAGAGGTTTTTTTTTGTCGAGAGGTTTAAATGAATTGAATTCTGTTTACTCCTAGATTTGGACATGTTTTCCACGGAAGAAAGAGAAGCCGTGCGTGTGAAGGAAGGTCAGGGGGTGGTGCTCTTATGTGCTCCTCCTCCACATTTCCCAGGTTAATCTTCATAATAATCTACTCTCGGATAGAAGTGATCCGTAATCTTAACGATTCCTGATATTTAAACGGTCTTTTCTTTTTTTTTTTTGGTTCAGACGATCTTACCTTCCGCTGGATGCTGAACGAATTTCCCGTCTTCATCCCGCTGGATAAGAGACGCTTCGTCTCGCAGACCACAGGGAATCTGTATATCGCTAAAGTGGAGGCTTCTGACAGCGGGAACTACTCCTGCTTCGTCTCCAGCTTATCCATCACCAAGAGTGTCTTCAGCAAGTTTATCCCTTTAGTCCCACAGTCTGAGAGTATGCACTTACTTCCTTTTTTTTTAATTAGAATTTCAGATTTTCCTCCATGAACTTTCAGATGTTATAAGCAGTGTTTAGTTCAGGAACTAATTAGGGATTACGCAGTGTGTCCTTCAGCTGCTCTGTTTATCGCATGAATCTGTCAATCCCCTTAACTGGTTTCAGAAGTCACATCCCAGGAAACGGACTCGTGTCCTACGATCTTGTCAC
This sequence comes from Tachysurus fulvidraco, assembly GCF_022655615.1. Lineage (NCBI taxonomy): Eukaryota > Metazoa > Chordata > Actinopteri > Siluriformes > Bagridae > Tachysurus > Tachysurus fulvidraco. Next base: position 1,165,394 of record NC_062527.1, read on the forward strand.
GAAGGCACCTGTTCCTTGAAGGTCCTAAAGTTTGTTAGAGAACATGCCTACACATACAGTACAGCATCATAAACCCCAAGCAGCTATAAAAGCTCCTGAAAACATAAAACCAAAGAGGAAAACAACCCTCTTGTGTGCAGTGGGTACATCATCGACAATCTCCCTTCAGTCGGTGTTTAATTCGAGATTAGAGGGCAAAAGTATCAGGAAAGCTGATGGAGATCCATTAGCTGATGGATTCAATGCTTATTTCTCCATTTTTTTATTTATTTCATTAACCTTTGTGTCAGAATAAAAAAAAATCGCACCTTCAGATGTTATGACATATTGTCTAATTTGCACCATAAAGATGTTAAAGGAAAAAGAAAGTGAGTGAATGAGAGTGTGTGTGTGCCCTGTGATGGGTTGGCACTCCGTCCAGGGTGTATCCTGCCTCGATGCCCGATGACGCCTGAGATAGGCACAGGCTCCCCGTGACCCGAGAAGTTCGGATAAGCGGTAGGAAATGAGTGAATGAAAAAGAAATTCAAGGGTGAAAGTTCAGGGGTGTGATTACTTATGCAAGGCAGTGATATTGTCAGTGATTCCAGAGAATGTGTATCACTGTATGCGAAGACTTACACAGATGGCAATCAAACGCTTTGAGATAAATATCAGATTTAAATCCGTCATCACTACGACCAGGTCTGTCTTCCCAAAACTTTCGATTAAGGACAAATAAAAGTTCCACACAATCGTTAAAAACGCTTCCGTCGCGTTATTTAGAAGAGTGTAACCTCGCGGTGGCGGCGGCCGATTTAAATCGCAGAGCCGTCGATACAGCGCTTCATTGTCAGAGCGACGCAGCCTGGATGGAAATGGTGATTAATTATACTTTTGCCAGTGAGGCAGAAACAACAGCTGAAGCAGTCAAGAGTCTTTTGTGTGTCTGTTTGTATAAAGCTGGAAGGAGAAGAATCGAGGCGAGACATTCAGAGGCAGTCGTTTCTCTTCCCCGGAGGTCTTTTTTGTGGGGTCATTAATTATTCTCTATTTGTGTTCTGACACTTGGGCTTGCATGAGCAGCACAAACATTTAGCCTAAGAACAGCTTTCACTTTTCGGAACTGGATTTCATTTCACATTAGTTTCAGTTCAGTTCTTTATATTCCTTCTGGTTTGATTATATTTCATCATTCCTGTGCTTGTGAGCATTTTTTTATCTAAACACTGGAAATAAACTTATTATAATAGCAGAGTTGTTAAGTATTTAGTTTATCTGCGACAGGTTCCGACATCCGGACTACCTCCTGACATCTCCTACGACTTAGGTTCATCCTGCCCCACCTTTACAGCCTTTCCAGGAACATCTGGAAAGGTGGAGGTCTGCTCTGGAAAGAAGAGGAATGTTTGTGATACAGTAGTAAGACAGAATAGGTATTTGAACGAGAGGGAGGGAAGTAGAGCAGTGAGGTTACAGGGGTTCTGAGGTCAAGATGGTGCAGGAGTTTAAGTATTTGGGGGCAATCGTCCAGTGTGATGGGGAGTGTGGAAAAGAGGTGAAGAAGCGAGTGCAGGCGTGTTGGAGCGGGTGGAGAAAAGTGTCAGTAGTGTCGTGTGTGAGACAGAAGAGCGCCAGCAAGAATGAAAGGTAAGGCGTAGAAGACGGTAGTGAGAGCAGCTCTGCTGTATGGGATAGAGACCGTAGCAGTGAGGAAAAGACACAAGGTAGAGGATGAGAGATGAGGATGTTGAGGTTCTCTTTAGGAGTGACGAGGATGGACAGGATTAGGAAGGAGCACATCAGAGGGACGGCTCAGGTCGGCTGTTTTGGGGACGAGCACAGAGAGACTAGATTGATATGGTTTGGACATGTACAGAGGAGGGAGATGGTTATATTGGTAGAAGGATGTTGGAGATGGAGCTGTAGGTCAGAGGTCAAGAGGAAGGACAAAGAGGAGATACAGTACATGGATGTGTTAAATGAGGACATGAAGGTAATTGGTGCGAGAGTCGAGGATGATGAAGATAGAGTTAGGTGGGAACTGATGATTCGCCGTGGTGACCCCCTAAAGGGAAAAGACGGCTGGCTATTTAGACTGATACAACACAACAGAGTGTGTCGTGCATTTTAATACAACAAGAGCAACGTGCATTCGGAGCCAGAGGCTGATGCAGGTAATGGCCTCTAAAACCAGATGATTCAGCACACTGATTGTGTTTACTGTCTCCAGGAGGATCTCTTCGGAAGTACACAGCCGATATAAAAGTGAAGTTTCCGGACACATACGCTCTCGTCGGCCAGAACATCACCCTGGAGTGTTTCGCATTAGGAAAGTAAGTGCATTTACGTTACGATGATACCATAGCATGACATTTAGTCAAGTCTTGTTTTCTTTGTGTATTTACGTACTGTATCTTATCGAATGCAACGTGTGGCCCAGTCCCATTCCCCAGATCAGATGGAGGAAGGTGGACGGAGTGCTGCCAGTCCATCATGAGAACAGCATTACAGGTGGACATTTGCACCTCTTTAACGTGCAGTACGAGGATGAGGGAGTATACGAGTGTGAGGCGGTCAACTCTAAAGGCAAAGACTGGCACAAAGCCAACCTCTATGTGGAAGGTAGGATGACCGAAGGGAAAAGCTCTCTGGACTCGCAGTAAAGATTGCAAGTAGAGGGCTTCTCTGGTCTAAAGAAATCTACCCGACCCAAAAAAAAAGACCCGACCCGAGACAAACCCGGAAAAATTAGACCCGAGTCCAACCCGACCAGTTGGAAATTTTTTTTAACCTGACTGGACCCGAATGTTGCACACACCGATGCAGCCCTGGACACACCGGTCAGACAAAAAAAACTCTGCAACCAATTTGTCCAGCTCGGGTCCATTCGGTAAAAACACATTCATTTTAAATTACCTGAGACCCGATGTTGCTATTATTATACCCGACCCGTGTCCGAGGCACACGTGAAACTTTTAGACCCGAACCCGCTCGGGTCTCGGGTCGGACCTCGGGTTTTCGGATCTAAGTGGACCCGTGAAGACCTCTAGTTGCAAGAACAAGTTGTAGAGATGACTTTATTGTAATTGTATACATGTTAAAAAAAGAATAATGATTATGTTTGATGAGTTTGCATGTTCTCCCCTTGCTTTAGGGGTTTCCTTCAGATACTCCAGATTCCTCTCATCAGTCCACGGGTTGTTCTCTAATTGGTGTTTCTAAATATTCCATAGTGTGTGAATGGGTGAGTGAGTGTGTGGGAACTTGTGCCTCAAGATGAATTGGTACCCCGTCTAGGGTGTCCCGTGCCCTGTCCCCCCCGAGTCCCCAGGTTCCATGTGACCCTGTGTAGGATAAACAGTACAGAAATTGGATGAATGAATGAAGAATAGGATATTTTCCCCACAGAACAGGGTGATATTTGGCGATACGTTTTACTTTATGACAGATTAAAGACTTTTCACAAACACATCAACATACGGGTGTTTAATCCGGTCACGTACGATGGATTGAAATGTTTTCAGAGAATTTGTAATTTATATAAATCTGTGAACCTCTCAGTACTACTACAGTAATACTACAGTATGTATAGCTTTTCTCTTGGCTTTTTCTCCTTCAGCTGCTCCGGAATGGGTGAAGCACATCAGCAGCAGTGAGAGGGACATCGGCAGTGACTACACCATGTCCTGCGCAGCCAGCGGGAAACCCAAGCCTCACGTATACTTCATGAAAAATGGCCAAAAGGTATGGCATTAAACCCTCGTTCCATTCTGAAGTTATTACTTTAAAGGCTTTTGATTGGCTTTCCGTCGGCCATTCATTCGAGTCTATGCGATAGCTGATGCGCTCCGACTTTAAACGATATCCCTCTGTTGATTAGCATCTTGCCAGGGAAATGTTTTCTAAGTGCAGTTCAGGCTTTAATCATACTCTGCTCTCTACATTAGTGCAGAGTATCAACGAGGCAAAGTCTAGGCTCTGTCTCCATTCTGAACGGGTGCCGACACTATTGCACAGACACCCATGGCAACAGTGGGTTCTGCTCTAGAAGCCTGAGAGTGTATGCAGGGGGCATAACACAGCAGGAGCTACCCGCTGAACGCACTGTGCATGCAAATCAGCTTCATTATCAGTAAAACTTTCAGCGAAGACTAACAAATAATGGCGTCTTTCTACGAGGGTTCACTGAGTTCGCTGATCAGACCGGTCATGAAGTGATTCTGCGTTTGCTTCAACAGTACGGCAAGCACGGGTTGCACTTCACACACCTGACTTCTGATGACTCAGGGATGTACCAGTGCATCGCCGAGAACCGGCACGGTGTGATCCAGGCCAACGCCGAACTGCGAGTCTTTGGTAAGCTCCGGCACGACAGGTGCTGCTCAGATACACCACGTTGCCTTACATAAGTATCACACTCCATGAAACGGCACATAATATCCCATAAATGTAAAGTCGTCATTGCGTAAATATTCATCCCTGGTGATGTGAAACCTCTAAATGAATTAACCGGTAGAGAAATCGAATGGAGTCCAGCTGTGTGTTACGGTATCTCATTATAAACGCTGTCTCGCCAGGAAGCACCCAGAGTTTGTTAGCGAGCGTATGTTTTGTATGCGAACAGCATCACGAAGACCAGGAAAAAAAACTCCAGGGGAAAAGTTCCAGAATACAGAATCTCAGTTCAGGGTTTGAATCTCCTATACAACTACTACCAACGAAAATCCGTGCCTGGATAAAGAGGGATTTAATCAGAGAAGCGACCAAGCATCAGATTCTAACACTTAAGTAATATGGAAAAAAATCAAGGGGGGTGAATACTTATGCAAGTCATCGTACGACGTGCTTTATCAAAGTGATGCAAGTTGTTTGGTCGTCGCTGATAACTCAAACTCTGTTCGAGAAAAGATTAAGATTAGAATCCAGGATATAGAATAAGTTTGGCCTTGAAGGTTTTGGAGGAGACTCGAGCTTTGTGACACGTTGATGCTTTCTGCCCCCAGTGGGCGCTCCTTCATTCCAGTTCAACCCGGTTAAGCAGAGGCTGCTGGGGGCAAAAAACGGTCGTGTGGTGATCGAGTGCAAACCCAAAGCGGCACCCAGACCGACGTTTTCCTGGAGCAAAGGCACAGAAATGCTTTCCAATTCCAGCAGGTAGGAGATAAGCTTCACTGTAACCAAGACTTCATTTATCTACAAGATTTCATCTGTCACTTGTGGAGGCTGCAGAAAAGTTCAGTTGAACATCACAGAGTGAAAAGACCTTTTATTAATTATTATTAAAAAAAAATTAAACCGTGGTATATATTTCAAACAATAAATGAACTAAAAATAAAATAAAATAAATAAATAAATAAAAATATGGGTTGGGTTGGCACTCCGTCCAGGGTGTATCCTGCCTCGATGCCCGATGACGCCTGAGATAGTCACAGGCTCCCCGTGACCCGAGAAGTTCGGATAAGCGGTAGGGAATGAATGAATGAATGAATGAATAAAAATAAAATAAACAAACAAATAAATTAATTAATTAATAAAATAAAAATAAGTAAACAATATAAATATAAATAAAAAAATATAAATAAAATAATAAAATGAATAAATAAATAAATTCATGAATTAATTAAAAAAAAAATTAATTAAAAAACACAACCTCTTGTAAATATGCTGGAAAGAATAAAGTGCACATCATCCAGGACACTGGACCCTTAAAATGTCCTGAGAGATCAATAAACTGTTGTTATTGTTGCCTTGTTCAAGTGTATTATATAAAATCTTTCTTATAAAGCTAATAATAAACATTTTTTAATTAAGATTTATTCTGTGATTGTGTAACCATGTGTTTTATAACACGTGATTTGTTGTGATCCAGAGCTATTGGTCACTTTGTGAAATTGCTATTGTCTAATTGTGAAAGCTCCTTAAAATATAATGTCTTTGATGCGCAGATTGAGCCCTCTGGTGTTCAAACAGTGCAATTACACCCGATAATAATGAACAGTATGCTGAGTTCCAAAACGTAAATTGGACATTTATGAAAGAGATCTTGTTTTATCTATCTATCTATCTCTCTATCTATCTATCTATCTATCTATCTATCTATCTATCTATCTATCTATCTATCTATCTATCTATTTATTTATTTATTTATTTACTGTATTTAAATTGATATATAATTTATGAATGTATTTGTACATTATATACATTTATTTTATTAATGTAATTTATAATGAAATATAAAATATATATATATGATGAGGTAGAGAACAAATCGACAGATTTGAGTTTTCCTGATGCTGCTTCCTTCCATGACCATAAACAAAAAGGCAAACCTTAGACCTGGAAATTAAACTCATACTCTGTGCAGTGATCAATCCCAGACAGGGGCAGATTTCTGAATTAAACTATTAGACCACATGCACACCAGGGTACACAAACTCAAAGCACTGCATCGTTCTGTCTTAAAAGACATCTTTAAGGTATTCTCTCTATAAAAAAATAAATAAATAAAAATGATCTGTATCTTTAAATAACGTTGCACACAATTTGGCATCTTGAAAAAGATTACGATTTGATATTTGGTATAGTTTGGTAACCGATTGTGTAGAATTGAATCTATTATATTTTAAATCCATTTAATTTAATATAGAATTGTGTATTTAACAAACTGAAAACCCAATGTAACGCTGTCAGGATTTTCATTTGGGAGGACGGGAGTCTGGAGATCCACAATGTTACCAAGTCAGATGAAGGGAGGTACACATGCTTTGCTGAGAACGACAGAGGCAAAGCCAACAGCACCGGATCTCTCTCGGTCACAGGTAAGAAGCTCAAATTCGAAGGCATATCAATTATAGAAATGTGCATTGTTTATTCGAACCGGAGATTTTTTTATTTCCAGTCGTTTATCCAGTGATGAACACGGTTAGACTGTTTGAGATGATGTGTAGAGATTCGAGCCGCTTGGTCGACACCCAAGATGCTGATTGAGCTGTAACTCTGCTCTGCCCCCTGCTGGTCGCAGCTGTCGACTGGCCTTGTTGCTTCTTTGCTTATATTTTGAAATTTTAGAACAAAATGACAGAATTAGTTTAAGGCTTTAATTCTTTGTTTTCCATCGTTCTATGA